>NW_027507790.1:190901383-191192390 GCF_037356315.1 Lithobates pipiens
TAAGTGAGTGAGTGACTTGTATAGCGCTACCTATGTGAACAGGGCGCTTTCTTGCCACCAGAGTCAATCTGTGACTTTGCGCGGTCCTGACATGTTTACAAACACATACAACATTGACATACACATACACATATTAAGGCCAATTTTTTGGACAAGGTATAATTAACCTACCAGCATGTCTTTGGAGCGTGGGAGGAAACCGGAGTACCCGGAGGAAACCCACGCAGGCACAGGGAGAACATGCAAACTCCAGGCAGATGGTGTCGTGGTCGGGATTTGAACCAACAACCCTATTGCTGCTAGGTGAAAGTGCTAACCACTACACCACTGTGCTGCCCTAAAATCTTTGGTTGTCCCCACAGGAATAGTGGAGCTTTATTTCAGTAAGAACACTAGTTCTGGGGACCCTTGTGAGAACCGGGTGTTTCATAACTTTAGAGGGATTTTCCCTCACTTATGTGCCTATGGGACAGGGAGCAAAGGGATATCTCCCAAATGGGACACAGATGGTAAAAATAAACCTTACAGGGGTTATAACCCTCTGTGAATGAAGTTTTGCCTTTAAAAGGATAGTTCACCTTAACAAAAAATCTTTGTAGATTAAAACAAACTGAGCAGCTCTGACTAAAGATGAATAATACCTTTGCTGTAGGTGTAGGCCATTTACATACCTTATGAAGCCTGACTGGAATACTCCCAGGACCCCGCGAAGTGAGGCCTAGTCATCACTGCTCCCCTTTACCATCACAGGACCCAGCCCTTTCTCTAATTCAAGGCCCCGCACATACTTTCTCTCCTATGATGCACTATGTTGCCTCTTACCTGCATAGGCAGTTTTGTGATAAAGCTGAACTATCCCTTTTAAGTTCTACTTTAACAATTGCTAACTCTGGGAGAATTTAATTGTATGCAATTTAGCTGGTCTCCGACTGCTATTTTATGGGGTCTGTTGGTGTATAAATATGAGAAGCGTTATTAACCACTTTCAGACTGGACCATTTTGCTGGCTTAAGACCAGACCACTGTTTGCGATTCGGCACTGCGCCGCTTTAACTGACAATTGCGCTGTCGTGCGACGTGGCTCCCAAACAAAATTGACGTCCTTTTTTCCCCACAAATAGAGCTTTCTTTTGGCGGTATTTGATCACCCCTGCGTTTTTATTTTTTGCGCTATAAATAAAAATAGAGCGACAATTTTGAAAAAGTTATAGCGTTTACAAAATAGGGGATAGTTTTATGGCATTTTTATTAAAAAGTTTTACTAGTAATGGCGGCGATCAGCAATTTTTATTGTGACTGCGACCGCGGCGATCGAGTCCGCGGGACCCGCAAACCAGACTCACGGGGGTCCCGACCGGCATGCACGGCGCGCACACGATGACAGGGCGGCATATAAAAATGGACGTACCTGTACACCAATATGCCTGCCCGTGCCATTCTGCCGACGTACATCGTCATGCGCCGGTCGGGAACTGGTTAAAAGAAGCTCCATGGATGTCTTATCTAGAGGTCGACCGATATGGGTTTTTCTCTGGCCGATGCCGATATTTAGAAATCATGGCAGCCGATGGCCGATATATGATGCCGATTTTTTTTATTTATTTATTTATTTTTTTCTTTTTGGGCCGATATGTTAGGCCGATTTTTTTTTTTTTTATCCCCCTTCATCTCATAAAACCTAACAGATACCTTTCCCACTGGGGCGGTTTTTTAGGCGCTTTTGGGCTAAAAATAGCGCCTGTAAAGTGCCTGCAAAACGGCTCCCCTGCAGTCTGTGCTTTCACACTGAGGCGATGCAAGCAGCACGTTTGGAGTGGTGTATACCGCTTCTCCACCACTCCTGCCCATTGATATTAATGGGCACCACTGCCCAAGCGCATGCAATGCGATTTGGCAGCGGTGCTTCACGGGCGCATTTAACCTCTTCTTCGGCCGCTAGCTAGGATTATATGCGCCCCACTAGAAGCCGAATAGCACCGCTAAAATGATGGTAAAGCACTGCTAAAACTAGCAACATTTTACCATCAACGTCTGCCCGCTCCAGTGTGCAAGCAGCCTATAAAATAAAAACAAGTATTTAAAACTTTTGGACGAAAAAAAAAAATGGACAAACTTTACTCTTTTTCGTTTTTTTTTTTTAAATCATTTTAGTGTATTTTTTTTTTCCCCCAAAAAAAATGCATTTGAAAGACCTCCTGCGCAAATGCCGTGTGACATAAAATGTTGCAACAACCGCTATTTTATTCCCTAGGATCTCTGCTAAAAAAATATATATACTTTTTGGGGGATCAAAGTGATTTTCTGGCAGAAAATACAGGACTTTTACTTGTAAGCAACAAATGTCAGAAAAGATTTAGTCTTTAAATGGTTAAACTGAGAACTCTACACACTGAGATGACTTCATTCATTCAAGTGTAAACATTGTATCTTTCTGTTCTTTTTTGGCAGACTGCCCAGAGAGGAGGAAAGACATTTCTATGAGGACTCAGGCAACTTGCACTGACTTCTATTACAGAAGTCTTTCCAAGTCCCGCTGTTCTAAATCTGCCTTTTTATCAGCTCAATCGGCCGATGCCGATTAATTAAAAAACTGCAAATATCGGCCGATATATCGGTCGACCTCTAGTCTTATCTTTGTTCCAGGTCTTGGGATTGGGCCTTTGGTTTACTGGCTAGATCCAGGTCTCTCAATGGGATTCCGTCACAATTTACTTTTGCGGTGGATCCTGGGCTTTTTAGCTGGATTGTGACGCAACACCGTTCTGCTACCTCTGACACTGGCCCTGTGCTCACCGCTCACCACTGTCATTGGTAAACACAATAGCCTGGCTTCTGTATTTATCAGCAATGACACAACTCTCCCAGAGGCTTCCATAGACACCTCACTGACCCTGCGCCTTTTCTCTGAGAGAGAGAAAGCCGTGGGTGGATGTTTCTCTGAAAATTATTTTAGGGGTTCCCTGATTTATTTTTTTTTTTTCTACTTTTGGCCAAGGATGTAAGTTGAGCCACCATTTACATACTAAAAAAAAGTGCCTGTGCCAGGGGAGTGATTATTACAACATCTAATGACAGTCTTGCAAAATTGTTAGCATGCCTGACCACATTGCCATAGCTTCACAGTGGTCACTATGTTCGATGCGCATGGGAAAAAAACAAGTAGCTTGTTGATAGTTGTCTCTAGTAGTGGAAAAATATGTTGAATATGGTACGTAGTAATTTATCCAACGGTAACATTAAGTTGGTAGTTTTAAAAAGACACATAAACAGATTGTGACATATAGGCCACGCATTGGGTAGCTCCCCCCCCCCCACTTCCTCTTTGACATCGTGTTAGGCTGCTTGTTCTGTGGGTGGGTATTCTATCAAGTTTTGTGGTTACTTGCAGCATTTTCAGTAGCTTTTGGTGTAATTTCCTGTTTTTTTTTCAGTCGGCTCTTTGTAGCAGAACGGTAGAAGTGAAATTGAACTGTGTAGATGTAGAAATTGTACTATTAAGACATGTTTTGTCTGAACTTTTTATTGTGAATTCATGAGAATATGGCAGGCTTTGCACAGGGGAAGGCGATTGTATAAAAGGGATGTACATTTATCTTGGCTTGTGCAATGCTGTAACATTGTGTTGAGGTCAAGTCTAAGGCTCCATGCACACTTAAGCTCAAAAAAGCTTTTTCTGGACGCCAGATTGCTGGCAGAAAACGCTGGTTGAAAAACTTGCTTTTAACAGCGTTTAGCTGTTTATGAGTGTTTATTAGCGTTAGCGTTTATGGGCGTTTTCAATACAAATACACAGAGGACACTCCAAAAATCCCACAGTACATTCCAAACTCCCACAATGCATTGAAAAAATAGAATGCCGAACACTAATTAATGCGCGTTTATAAGCGTTTATGAGCGTTTATTGTTTTTTGGCGGTGATAAACTGCACTTTGAACGCGAATTTCTGGCGTTCAGAAAAAAGCCCATAAACTCCACTGCTCATTAAAGCTGAAAAACGTCCATGTGTGCATGGACACATAGCCTAACATAGAGTGGAGTTTATGGGCTTTTAAAAAAAAAACGCCCAAACTCCAATAAACTGCAGTTTATGAGCTCCAGTGTGCATGGAGCCTAAGAAACAAAAGCAATCAGTATTAGAACGTTTGCAAAAAAGTGTCCTTGATATCGGGAGGAAAAATTTGGCATCATGAAGATAATAGAAACCATAAGGTGCCACATTGTACTTTTTTTCTTTACCATATACTGCATCTGGACAGCCCCTCCAGAATCCCAAAAATATCCCACCTTCCAAAAATATAGGAAGTCTACCTTCCCACAATGCAGTGCTCAGTGCCCTATTGAATGCATAGGGTCTTATCCTATACAGATGTTATCATTCAGAACGTTGGCAGTAGGATGTGAAGATGTAACCGGAAGGGTATGGTGTGGCTCTGTTGAGCGCACCATCTACTGTTACTTATTGAAATTGAACAAGAAGAGGTGATGCACTCTTTCAGTTTCCTTATGATTCACCTATTTTAAACAATCGCAGAGGCTATTGGTTGTGGGTTTTTTTTTTTTCTTTTACAGCTCAGCTTTATAAAATGTGGGACATCCCTCAAGCCAGTGGAGTTGATGAAATTGCACATAATTTGCTCTGTGTGGGAAAATAATCAGAGGGCTGCAGCTTCCGCATAAATTAGCCTTGGGGTGATTAATGCAAGATATTGACATTGACCGAGGAGTAAAATCCTGGATTGAAAAAGAGAGATGGCAATGACTGCACATAGTTACAGAAGTATCATCTTGGATTCCACAATCCCTTTAAATTACACGCCTAACCACTTCAATACCAGCATGTTATACCCCCTTTGTTTCCAGGTCAGTTATCAGTTTCAAGTGCTGTGATCGTTTGACTGACAATTACTTTTCATGCAGCATGATACAAATACCTCCGAAAGGGCTTTTTTGTAGAAAGTGGATGCTCCAAGGTGATTTTATTTTTCGCCAGGTTTTCTGTAAATGGACAAGGGGAGATGAGCTGCAGGATCTCCCCTTGTCTATTCACAGAATACAAAGGCTTGAAAAGAATACGAGGCTTTTTGTGAATTGACAAGGGAGAGTGAAGAGAGCGAGCTCTGTATGGTAACAGATCTCCATCCCTTCAATGCTGGAAGTATAATGCTCTGTGTAGGATCTGACATTACAGCAGCTTTGATTTATTTAATTTGTGATGTTTCCATAAAATAAAATGTATACAGTATAAATCCTATTACTCTAGAACCAGCACACGGTTATATAGTGTGTGTGTGTGTGTGTGTGTATGATATCACATAGGGGCTGACTGATATCGTGTTTTTTTTTTTTTTTTTTTTTCCTGGCCAATATTCTCTACATCATTGTCACCTTCCACCAGATGCAGCAGGTCTCTTGCCACTAGGGGTGCAACGGATCGTCACCGATCCGTGATCTGAACGGGTTAGCCTGTTTGGATCGTCACACCACGCGATCTGCGGAGCGCTCTGCTGATCGCGTGGCTTTGGAAAGGCTCCGGAGTGGCGGCCATCTTGGTACACCTGGTGGCCGCTTTCTCGTCGGGAAGTGATGTTTCATTGCCGCCATCTTGCTACACCCCACACTCCTGCACAGTAATGATAGAACTAAATGTTAAAATGTGAAAATCAGAGGTGTTCTGTCACATTAACAACCATGTAAGGTCAGCATGTTTACTGCTGCTTTTAAAATTTTAACATCTAAACAGTCCGTCAGATTTACAAATACTGTATTTAAGCATATAAGCTCCATTATGTATTGAAAATAACTGAAATCTAAAACTCCGGTGGGTGTAACAAGATTTTTTTTTTCTTTTTTTTTTTCTTGCTGATCCGAAAAATGATCTGATCCGTGACTCTGATCAGGAACAATCTGATCCATGTGGGATGACATAATTATCTTTCTTCTCGCCTGCAGCTCTGTCAAGAGCACCCTATACAGCCCTGCTGTAAAGGCGGAGCAGTGGTGATGTGAGGTGGGCAGTGAAAGATGCCATCTCTCTGCTGCCCACTGCACCGCTGACAGAGAGTGCCGTTTACATTTATTTTAATACCTGAAATAACATGCTGCAGATTGAAGTCAGGAAGGTGAATTACCCGCAACAGTGAATTGTGTTGTACCCCCCTAGGGCTATGTATAATGGAGTGTGTGACTTACCAGTATGGCATGTAATGTAGTGGTCATGCATGCATTCCTTTTAGCTGGAGTCCTGCTTTATCTATTAAGCAGTCCTAGACCCAAGAACTTTTTCTGTCAAGCTGCGTAAGACAAGTCCATTGTGAATGATATAGCATTGACAGTAGGAATCCTGCAGCTGTTCCCTTTTGGACTGTTTATTATCCATTCCACAGGCAGCTGCCATAGTAGTGGAGGCGCGTGCCATCACCGAGCAGCTGATCTAGACCCAGATCCCAATGACGCCATCAGTGTACTGATTAGAAAGCAGGAGTGGGGGGATATACCTGTGATGTCACAATCCTGACAGGCACATGTGGGGGTAGAATGAGCGCTCAGGTACTGCTCTGCTGTTAATGATGCATTTTCCTTAAACTGATTGATTTGCCAAATTAATCTGTGCTACTTAATGTCTGTTAAACAGACAGACTTTTTTTTATTAGAATTTAGGTATAAGTTCACTTTAAGAGATTGAACATATAAAATATTGTAGGAATCTTACAGCATGCACACCCTTGTAGTATGACCACACCTTCTGAAGTCACCATGAAGACTGTGTACTAAGCAAACACCTATGTGATCATACATTCAGCCTGCCCCGTGGACACATCTGGCCCAGTGTTTGACGCAGCGTTCAGTTTCAACCTCGTACATGCATGCCAAACGTCTGCTTTCCATAGCAATGTAATTAGCTGTGGTCAGGGCACGGTCACAGAATAACCACTGAACAGTGAACATGCCAGCTGGCAACCACAAAAGCTGTAGAAGTTTGAGTATCCTTCCAGCAGAGGGAACACATTTTGATCATTCGGGGGATAATTTAGGAATATTAAAGTGGTGCCTTTTCCTTAAAGACCATGCACTTTTTTTTTTCTTGCAGTTTCTTGGTGCATGGTTGTAGATTGAAAAATTAAACCCAGATTTGGCAAAAGATATATTATTTGCTAAATGAATACGGCTGGAATCCTTGGTTGCATATATTCAGTTCCTTGTTTGAGAAGAGTAGTGACCATTATGACAACATAGCATAAGCCTTTGCTTCCGATCAGCAGCTGCCTGTTCTGCTTTAAAAAAAAAAAAACAGGGCTGGGCAATTCCCAGGAGCCATGTAGACCATAGGCTGAAGAAAATGTCAGTTGGCACTGTTGAAGTATACAATAACAGGCTACTTAGAAAGGATTGCTGGCTCCTAAATTCTTTCTGGGTTTTCCACCAGTGTTCTAAACTGATGGAATATCAAGATTTAATGTGGGATACTGCATATCATAGCTCTGTGCAGTGATACAATAAAAGACATCTGCAATCCAGGGCACAGCAACTGAGAAAAATGATCATACTGAATTAACCCAGGAGCCCCGAGAAAAATGAACTGGCCCCTGCTATCTCATACCAGTTGACATTTTTCAATTGTCATTTGACTTCAGGTTTGCTGAAAAGTATATGTCAAGGGAAATATTATTCAGTACCTCTTTAGCACATACACATTTCCCCATGTTTTGTCTCATTAAAAAAAAAAAATCTACAAATATCTTCAATTCTGCCAGAAATCCTGTGCTCTTTGCCTATATTGTATTGAAGAGCGAGAAGTGTTCTAGTGTAAATCTGGTGCGAGCAGCCTAGGCTGCAACACTACTCCGCCATAGATACAGTACAGTGAGTGTTCCTACTCCAGGTCAGGACCACCAAGTGAACATGAAGGCGAAAAAAGCCTGAAAAAGAAATCAAATACACCTACTACATCCAAGTACAAGTAAACTGCAATATGTTACATTTTGTTCTTGGGTTAAAATACCCTTTAAATAGGATTAACATTGTCTTGTTCAACTCCAGGATATCTTATCTTATTTACATAGACGTTGGCAAAATCGCTTCCCCCGCCGGGAGAACACAACGGGTCAGCGGAAGAGATTACCCCCATAAACACTGACTGGTGGTTGAGGTAAAGAAAATCACTCTGTCTATGGCCGGCTAACTGCTGATATCTTCCCGAAGCCATGGTCATGTGGCAACCCTTATCTCTTCTGTTTATTTTCTGGGGTCCTTCTTCAGGTGTCCACATCACTACCTGTGTGATCTGGAAACCTTCGATTGGTAAAGGCGACACTTTCAGTGGTCGGGTCTTCTTCCATAGGCTGGAGAGCTCATGGGGACAATGAGAGGATGATGTCTGGTCCCCAGGGCAGGACATTAGCTTGGCTGATGGAGGAAACTATGACTGTGAGCCATTAACACTGCAGGATGGAGTTAGAAGAGGTGTTTGTAATCAAGACTGAGGGGCACGGTGAATGCATAATGCACCATTCATATATTAATTTTGCCCGGAGTTGGGCTTTAAATACTCGGCTTGTTACATTTCACTTAATTATTAGCACAATGTATCTGGAGATGCTCACTTAGAGTGATAAAGTCCAGTCGTGCGTTGGAGGAGGGGAATTATGCAACCTTTAAAGAATGCATTTCCACATAAATGTTACATTTTATAGGGCTTTAAAGGTTGTGAATCCCTTGCATTACAAGAAATAACAGAGATGAAGAAAAATGGAAAATGGCATAAAAGTCTTAAGTAATGGAATTTACTTGTGGCTATTATTTCCTGAGTTGTCATTAATGTTTCCTTAAACTTTTCCGATAGGCTTGGCGTTTATATTAAAGGTATTTGAAATCCTAATTCTTTGCAGGCCTAATTGGAAAATAATTTAAAGCAGGCAAGAAATTTCCTGTTATTAACCTAGAATAGATAAAGTTTTATGTAAATTGTATGGGAAGTTCTTGTAAAATTATGCGTTTGCTATGAAGATGGTTTTACTTTATGTATTGTTATCTTTGTGTCTTTATTGCTTATGGTTTTATTTCTGACCACTGTTGCTCAATCTGCAAAGACAGCAGTGGGTAGAGTTGTCTGCATTACACCCCAAAACCTCATAAAAAGGTCTTTGGGGAGGTGGAAGTCTGAAGCCTGAATATTTCAATATTTTCAGATGAAAAGTGAATACAGAAACATTCATTATCCCTGCTGCTTATTACTTTGTGGCGTTTTCTTAATCCTTCTTTAAATATTTAACTTTTTAACATAAGCAATTATATGTTTAAACTATGAAACCCCATGGCATATATTTATTTTCAGTATTTATATAGCACCATTGTATTTTACAATGTTTTACTGAATACATAGATCACTCCATATCAGAGAATTAAAGTGGAACTACACTGCACTTGGGCACCACAAATAGTCAATTAAATTGTATTATTTAAAGAAAACTTGCCCAGCCATCCATGTCTCCATGCTTTATTTTGTTGAAAAATCACTTTGACAATACCTCCCAAAAACATTTCTGGCCGTGGGACAGAGTATGGGCAGATGATTCATGTAGTATTTACTTCCTGGAATCCATCTGCCCGTAGTTAAGGCATGCATGCAGTAGTGTGTGTTTAGCTGAGAAAACTACAAGAAACAAATACAGAAAGGCGCACCATCCTAGTGCATTATCCCACAAACTGACTTTATTAAGAAATTGTCATAGTGTACTCCCAAACATGCAAATAATAAATGCTCATCAAGCTACTCACCTGTAGCTTACCAGTCCTGGGCACAATGCACTCCAGAATTCAGGGGGACTGCCGGGGGTCTGATCTGGATGACGCGTTTCGAAGGAAACGCCTTCTTCAGAGCCAAATTCTTCGTTTCCTTTCTCTCAAAATGCACCAGCCAGATTGAACCCTGGCAGGGTCCCCCTGAATTTTGGAGTGCACGGTGTCCAGGACTTTTAAGCTCTTTATTTGCACCTTTTGTGATTACGTTTTCTGACGCTTTCTTAATAAAATTAATTTGTGGGATAATGCACTAGGCTAATGCGCCCTTCTGTGTTTGTTTCTTGTAGTGACTTCAGGAGACCCCCAGTCCTAGAGGGCAGCAAAAATGACGTGTATGCCCGTGATGTGAATTCATCTTCAACTCTTGAAACAGGCTATCACATTCATGCGCAGTAGGCATCTTTTCTGATAGTTTTAGCTGAGAAAACCTTTCCTCCCCTCCTGAAGATTCGGAATGCTTGACTTTTTTTTGCCTAGGCCTGGAAACCAGGAAGAAACTGAATAAATGTAAAAAAAAAAAAGTTTAAGGCGCCTTTCACTCAATCTTCCCAATCAGATCCGCCTGTCTGTTGTCTGTGTTTTTTATTTATTTTTTTTTTTTTTCAGGTGGATCCAAGCAGACCACTCATTGACTTCTATGGGCAGATGGATGTCAGCGGATATGTGTCTGCTGGCACTCGCCTGCCATCTGATCCGACAAGATCTGCTGAAAACAGACATGGCGATACGTTCACCATCCGTCCAATCGGTCGGATGGGATTGAATGAAAATGGACAGGCTGTCCGCTTTCAGTCGGTCTTCCCATAGAGCACAGCGGGGCTCTGACAGGTCCATCCCTGCACAGTGAGCGGAGATGGACCTGTCATCCGCCTGCTTAGTGGGGATTTAGCGGAGCTATGAGTGAAGAGTGAAGTTCTGTTTTAATTCCAGGAAAAAAAAGCTAATCGTGCTAATGAAATACATATTTGGAAACTGTTGACCTGATACCTGTGGTGTCTTCAGTAGATTGCAAACTTCTTTGTAGTCAGGCCCATCAAGTGGCGATGGCTGGTTGTAGTTTGTGGTAGAGCTGCACAATTAATCGTTAAAAAATTGTGATCTCGATTCAACCCCCCTGACGATCTCTATTGCAGAGTTTGCTAATTCTTTCATATAACAATTGCAGAGACTTATCTGCTCACTCAGTTGTCAAAAGAAAACATCCGGGCAGTCTGCCACGTTTTTAACATGAAACATTGTAACTAACTCTTCCGTCTTAGATCAAAGGGATAAACTTCTGTGTAAAGAAAAAATCCAGGCAGTCTCTAAGTTTTTAACAACATATAAATGCAGGAAGTTTAACCACTAAGGCCCCTTCCACACTGTTGGACCGTTCAGGTAAACCTGTCAGTTTTGACGGGGGGCCTGGACGGGCGCTCCATGCTAGTCTATGGAACGAAGGATGTCAATGGTGACATGTCCGCTGACATCCGACCCGGTCCGATCCGCTAAAATCAGATGCCCTTGTGTTCGCATCTGTCCCTATTGGATCAGGTAAGATCTGATGAAAATGGACATGCTGTCCGTTTTCGGCCGATCTCTCCATAGTAACCAGCGGCGCTCGACAAGCCCCTCCCCGCTCCGTGAGCAGAGGGGGACCCGTCATCCGCCGTCTCAGCGGAGATCAACGGAGAGATCTCCCGCTGAGCTGGCAGACTCCGAGGCAGTAGATCCGCCTCGTGAGAATGAAGCCCTAAAGTCTAAATCTTTTTCTGACACTTGTTTCCTAAAGTGGATGTAAACCCACTCTCATCCTTTCTAAACTACTGCAATATTGGTTATCTAGAAAGATATACATGCCTCCTGCATGTATACTTATCTGTCAAATGTCCCCCCTCTGTCTGCTATGAGACCCGAAAAACTGCAGATTTTGTGGGCGGGTCTGTTTTCCAGGGCTCAGTGGGTGGAGTCATGTCAGTAGACTCCCTGCCCACCTCTACACTCCCCTTATAGACATGCATTTTCTCCTGTGTATTTCTTACACTGAATTTCTGCTATGATCACTAACATCCAGTTAAAACCCAGAAAAGTCCCCACATGACTTCAGCATGCCAAATCACGCTGAGGTGTGGAACAGCCAATCCTTGCAGAGCTGCTGAAGAAAGTGGGAATTAAAAAATAATGCATGTCTTGGGTGATTTACATATCTCATGTACTAGCCTATCAATCACAACATGGGTGAAGAACGGACAAAGTTTTCGCAGTTTGTCCGTTTTATTTCACTGAAAAAAGATATATTAACTTTGTGGCAAGACTGAGCACAACTGATCTGAAATCTCATACTCTATATTGTGCCCGACAAACAAATGTTTTGGGTTTACGTCTACTTTAAGTTAAAATCAATGTTTTTTTGCTAGAAATTTACTTGGAGCCCCCAAACATTATATATATTTTAACAGAGACCCTAGGGAATAAAATGTCAATTTCTGTAATATTTTATGTTACGCTGTATTTGCCCAGCAGTCTTTTTGGGAACAAAAACACGTCAATTAATTAAATAGAAAAAAAAAAAAAGAAACATATTTTGCTTTAATGTGAAAGATGATGTTACGCCGCGAGAATCGTGATCTATCTTCCAAGCAAAAAAATTGTGATTCTCATTTTAGCCAGAATCGTGCAGCTCTAGTGTGCAGGTTTTCTAAAGCCCTGGTACACACTATTTTTTGCTTTTTTCGTTCAACCCAACGGGTTGAATAAAAAAAGAAAAAAAAAAAGGAGCTGACTATACTAACTATTTAATGTTAGTGCATCGATCTCCCCGCTGAGCTATTGTGTTCTGACAGGGGGACTGCCCCCACCTCCTTCCCTGCTAAAATCGCATTGGTCACTGTTCGCACCCATTGGCTGCTAGCGCTGATTGGATGACAATCTGTTGCAAGGCTTATGTTAGGCTCATGTATATGTGGGCTGAATGTTGGTCAGTTTCTGTTGTGTACCAGGTTTAAGAGAAGGACTGCAGTGGTATCTGAGCAATTGTTTAAGAGCTTTCTAGTCCGTATCTGGGGGCGCAATGTTATGCCAGTGGTCTATTATAGTATATATAGTAAGTTGTCTCCCCCGCTATCATTTTAGAATATCTGAGATCCCGACGTTCCCTTTGGTTTCCGGTTTCATGAACTGATCAAGACTTATTTGGGGGTTTTTGTTTTGCCAGTCAAACTAGGCTTTCTTTTGAGGATGGCATGAAGTAAATAAAGATTTCACTGGAGGAAAATCCTCTTTTGGATTGGTTGCTGTGCCAGACTAAGAAAACTGGGATTTATCCCAGTGTTGGAGCCCAGGACAAAATCAAAGTGGTCCAATTTGACCCAAGAGGGGAGTAGGAGAAGAAGACTGTGTGCTAACATCATTGCATATCGTTTTGATATCTGCTTTTAGCAGAAAGATAGGTCTGTAACTATTGCATTGTATGGTGCCTTTACCTTCTTTTGAGATCATTGTTACGTACGCTTCCAGTAGGTGTGCTGGACTTAAAGTAGCATTAAACCTTTGTTTTAAAAAAAAATGAAAGCCAAAAACTATACTTACCTGCTCTGTGCAGTGATTTTTGCCCTGATCCTCCCTCCTATTTTGGGGTCCCCCCGCCGACACTCAAGGACCCTCCTCTTCGGCAAGTGCCAGAAGTGGCTTTCCATGGGAGCACCCATGTAGGCTCGCTCCTGAGCCGCCCTGTCTGCTTCCTTTCTGCAGACCGGGCAACTCGGCACCGCCTCCCCACTCCCTCATCACAACATTTGATTGACAGCAGCGGGAGCCAATGGCTCCCACTACTATCAATCTGCCCAGTGAGGAGTGAGACGGTGACGAGAGCCAGGGCTCTCGCACACATCGCTGGATTGCATCTGGCTCAGGTAAGAATAAGATACATAGGATGCATTAAGGTAAAAAAAACCTTGAGGCTTTAGAACCACTTTAAAAGCTTTAATATATTTGGAGGAAAGTAATTATCTAAAGTTTTTATAGTATAAAGGGACCACCCCCAGATCCTCTGGTTTCCCCTTTGACTGCAGTTATTGAGGTCTTTGTCTTTTTTTGCATCTTAAAGTGGAGGGCCACCCTGAAAAAATAAAATACATTTAAAAATTAGAAAAAAATCAGAATTTTTTTTTTTTTTTTTTTTACTTACCAGAAATGCCTGTTGCTAGGTACATCATCCTAATCTGCCTCTTCCTCCTCCGCGGAGATCTTCTGGTCTTCTCTCCTTCGCGCTGTGTTCTGGGAACTGTGTGTCCCAGAACACAGCGCGCCCCATTCACAAAGCGCTGCGCGACTCGCACATGCGCAGTAGGACACGGGCAGTGAAGCCGCAAGGCTCCACTGCCTGTTTCCCTTAGCCAAAATGGCGGCGCCGGGACCCCAGACCGAGGGACGGGTCAGCCTCAGGCGGCCGACATCGCAGGCGCCCTGGACAGGTAAGTGTGCTTATTAAAAGTCAGCAGCTACAGTGTTTGCATCTGCTGACTTTTATTTATTTTTTTTTAAAACCGACCCTCCTCTTTAAGGAGGTCGCTTCTGCTGAGTTTGGTTGAGTTGCAGCTTTTGAAGCTCACCACCTCATCTTTCGCCCCACCCTTGCCTTTTTATAGTCTCATGGCAATGGCTCAGAGATCTTCTCTGAAGTTGGATCTGGCTGTAATTAAACAGTTTTATGATGTCCAGAGCCATAGATTGAAGGTCAGACATACAAGGCACTTGTTTGATGTAAGAAAGGGCACTATCAAGGTTGCTGTGTCTATTTCTCCTGCTGATTGTCAGTTTGTGAAGTTGGCAGATGATGGTGCGTGGCCTTGGAACATGTCCGTGGCCTCCTGGATTTGTGAAGGAAAAATGTTTGGGAGGTATTTGCCATATTGAGATTGTTGGGGTTTGTTTGGGTCAGCTGCCTGGTCTATTTTTCCCATGATCAGTTTGGTTATAGCAGTCTGTAGTAAGCGTTTCCCACTGTGGCTCAAGAGCTTATCTCAAAACCAGCCATTCCTTGTACACAGCAAGCCGCACTCCATACCATAGTTTTTGTGTTTTTATTTGGGTAGAACTTGTAAGTCTGCTCCCTCCCCACCCTGTGACTGGACAGTGAAAAGAGAAGCAGCAAATTGATGAGCTCATATCTTTTACTGTGCTGTTTCCTCCTATTATTGTTCCTTGTTATTAGTTAAGCACTGCAGTACAGCTAATTGGCTCATTGTGCTGTTTCACCAACTTTCAATCTGAGCTATGCCCCACAGTGGATTGGCTGATACCAGGTCACATTCGGGTACATAACACTGCTTACAATACAAAAAATACATTTATTGGTGTATAACGAGAACAAAACTTACATTTTTGATTATTTGTGTAAAATAAAAATAGTGATATATGGCAGGATGACATACAGTATATATATATATATATATATATATATATATATATATATATATATATATATATATATATATATATATATATATATATATGGATATTTTTCTTTCCTAAAATTCGTTTTAGACAGTAGTGTTTTTGTTTGGAGTGATTTTCCAGTGGTTAAATGTCATTCTTTTTAGCTTGGATCAGAAGAGAAACCCTATGAAATTTTAAAGCTCATTCTATGAACAGAGTGTAAATTTTGAGTACTTGGCAGCATATTTAGCTGATGAAAGATGGTTGGCAAAGATGAGGTCTGACGGATCTGGCAAAGGAGGGGGTTTTACTCTACAAAGTTTTTTTTTTTTTTTTTTTCAGCTCAAGATATTTTCCAGCTGCAATGATCCGAGAAATCCTATTTCATAACTTTTTTCACTTCCTGCCTCTAGATACAGCAGAAAGTGAGAGAAGATCTGAAAAGTAAGGGTAACCCTGGCTTAGACAGTTGTCACCAGAACCTGTGCTCATATTAGAGAATTCAACCAGTACCCATCCACTACCACTGCCCTTGGCACCTCAACTTTTTTTGGACTTTCTCTTACTTTGAGTCCCAATGTAATAAAAGCCAGACAGAGATTCAAAACCTTCTTGTACAAAACTGAAAAAAAATTTATTTACGCTTGCTATTCTATAATTTTTAGGTCAAAAATGGGCATATGCCTTTGGGGTCTCTTCGGAGCATCAAAGGCAGATTCTTTATAGCCCTCTTCAATTACCAACAAGCCACAGGGGAAAAAAAGCAGACATGAGGTGTAAATGGACAACACTTGGAGCTTAGAAATGGGTATATCTGACTATTTGACTAGAGTGAGATCCAATGGGCTCTCTATTGGTCTCTTATTAATGAGACATCAATCCATTCTTTCAGTCTTTTTACAATTTTGGGTAGAGGGAGGTATCCTAATTTTTTTTTCTTTTTGATCATTGGTATATGTTTAATTGGAAGCACAGCTTTAATGAAGCTTTAAACCAGGGATACGCAATTAGCGGACCTCCAGCTGTTGCAGAACTAGAAGTCTCATGAGGCAAAGCAAGATTCTCACAGCCACAAGCATGACACCCAGAGGCATGATGGGATTTGTAGTTTTGCAACAGCTGGAGGTCCGCTAATTGCATATCCCTGCTTTAAACTATTATTGAGGTGTGTAGCCACTACATTTTCTTTTTTTTGAGTAAGGAATAGTACGTGTTTGCTTTTTTAAAGCTCTTTTAAATACCCATTTGTAGTAATAGTAAAAAATTATAATCGTATAGGGTTAGGCTGCCATAGACGGTTTGAATCTCCTGCTGAATCGGCCAAAATTCTAACCATGTGTGGGCAGGCTGAATGTACAAAGTTGATCGATCAACTTGATTGCAACAGCCTGCCGGATGCACTTGCGATTATCACTAGCGGCTGCTAACAATAATCACTTTTCCTGCCCCTTCCCCTCACTGCAACCTGTGGTTGCAGTAAAGAAATTTGCACCATCTATGGGCTTTCTTAGTTATTGATGGTAATCTCTTGCAGGCAGGGAATTCCTTCTGTAACTTTTTGTCGTAGATTTAATGATAATTTAAAATACGCACCACAAAAAAAGTTTTATGTGTGTATCTAAAGTAGGGATCCACCGAAATTTCGGCCGCCGAAACATATCGGCCGAAAATGCCCCGCCCCCGCCCCTGGTGCCGCCCATCATGGGAGATCTATAACGCAGGAGAGCCGCCTCCGCCGTCTGTTTCAGTAGAGCGCCGGGAACATCACAGCTTTAATTTCAATAGCTGACGGCACGCGATGGGGGAACACACAGCTATTGAAATTAAAGCTGTGATGTTCCCGGCGCTCTATTGAACCAGACGGCGGAGGCGGCTCTCCTCTCTATTCGCTGCATCACTGGCTGCACAGGGGACAACACGCTGGCTGCACAGGGGACAACACGCTGGCTGCACAGGGGACAACACGCTGGCTGCACAGGGGACAACACGCTTATCTCTTTTATCATGTCTCTGACCCTCTCCTGTACCATGCCGCCAGTCTCTGACCCTCTCCTGTACCATGCCGCCAGTCTCTGACCCTCTCCTGTACCATGCCGCCAGTCTCTGACCCTCTCCTGTACCATGCCGCCAGTCTCTGACCCTCTCCTGTACCATGCCGCCAGTCTCTGACCCTCTCCTGTACCATGCCGCCAGTCTCTGACCCTCTCCTGTACCATGCCGCCAGTCTCTGACCCTCTCCTGTACCATGCCGCCAGTCTCTGACCCTCTCCTGTACCATGCCGCCAGTCTCTGACCCTCTCCTGTACCATGCCGCCAGTCTCTGACCCTCTCCTGTACCATGCCGCCAGTCTCTGACCACGTCCCGTACCATGCCGCCAGTCTCTGACCATGTCCCGTACCATGCCGCCAGTCTCTGACCATGTCCCGTACCATGCCGCCAGTCTCTGACCACGTCCCGTACCATGCCGCCAGTCTCTGACCACGTCCCGTACCATGCCGCCAGTCTCTGACCACCTCCTGTATAAAAATATTTTTTAAAAACGGTCATTTTCGGTATCGGTGCTGTTTCGGTATCGGTTTCGGTTTTTTCGGTATCGGTTTTTGGCCTAGTGTATTTTTCATTATCGGTATCGGTTTCAGCACCAAAAAACCCATTCGGTGCATCCCTGATCTAAATAGTATAATCACCATAAAGTGGTTTTACTAGCTTATTGGATGTTAAAGTGATGATATTAAAGGGGCTCTAAAGTCAGAAGTTTTTTTTTTTTATCCTAATGCATTCTATGCATTAAGATAGAAAAACCTTCTGTGTGCAGCAGCCCCCTAATACTTGCCTGAGTCCTATCTCGATCCAGCGATGTTGCACGAAAGTCTCGGCTACCCAGGACTCTCCCCATTGACTAAGACAGCAGCGGGGCACCATTGGTTCCCGCTGTTGTCAATCATAGTCAGCCAATGAGAGGATAGAGGGGGAGGGGCAGAATGCGGCTCTGTCTGAATGGACACACTGAGCAGTTGCTCGGCTTGAGTGCCCCTATAGCAAGCTGCTTGCTGTGGGGGCACTGGGCAAGAGGGAGGGGCCAGTTACCCAAGAAGAGGAGGATCTGGGCTGCTCTGTGCAAAACTACTCCACAGAGCAGGTAAATATGACATGTTTGTTATTTTTAAACAAGGAAATTAGACTTTAGTATCACTTTAAAGGTCATACTTGCCACCTCTGTGCAGTGGTTTTGCACAGAGGAACTCCTATCCTCCTCTTCTCGGGTCCCCCTGCCGGCGCTCCAGAACCCTCCCTTCTGCAGAGTGCACCCCAAAAAAGCAGCTTGCTATGGAGGTACCCTAGCTTCTGCTCCATGTGTCCACTCACATACTAAGCATGGCTCTGCCCCGCCCCCCAGCTCACTCCTCATTGGCTCACTGGTTGTGGTTGACAGTAGCAGGAGCCCATGGTTAACGCTGCTCTCTCAGCCAATGAGTAGTGAAATAACTGGGAGAGCTGAAGCTCTTGTGCTCATTGCTGGATCGAGATGGGCCTCAGGTACGTTTTTAGGGGGGCTGGGGGTGTCGCTGCATATAGAATGCATGAAGGTAAAAAAATCTTGAGCCTTTACGACCACTTTAACCTTGAAAATATGTACAGCCAAATTTGACATTTTTGTGTTCTGTAGAGCGGATGATGTATGGCTCTAACCCTGAGCCAGTATCAAAACCTTTTACAGTTCTCTTTCTGGAAAGCACTGTACTTCATCTGTCCAATCAATTTTTTTACTCTAATGCTGGCCATACACGGCTTATTTTCTCTAGTTCAGCTTCCATCAATGCTAGGATGAAGAAAGCTCCATTGCTAGCTACATTAGCACCCTCTGCACACATGGCTGCCTGAGCACAGTAACACTATTGAACAGTGATTGTATGGGGGGATGCAGCCACTGTTTGGCTAATCATTTCCCACCCAGCTCAGTAGATTTTTTAAATCTTTTGTCAAGCCAGGTGCTGCTTTCTGGGCCACTCACGGCTCACAATTCTGCCAATTTAGCAGGAATCGACCAATATTCGATCTATGAACAACTCAAAGAAACCATTCAGGCACTTTTTTTTTTTTTCAGGTTGCTTCTATTGGACCTTTCTCCCCCTCCTTTAATAGAAATGGATAAAAATGTTATGTCAAACTCTAAATACCCCTTTTCAGTAGGTCTGGTCTTCCATCTACATCATTTGCCTAGGACAATGGCGTAGGAAACCCTGGTCCCCTTGGCTCCCGGAATATTATGATCTCAAATTCCAGGAGTTTTTTGGTGAGATTTACATGTGTGGGAAGGAGGGCAGAGGTGGGTGGGGAAGGTTGGAGGGCTGGAAGCACTGCTGCACTGTCTTTAGCGCACATGCCCTTCTAGCCCTTTGTGTACAAGTTATTTCAGCTACGGCGGACTTCCCACTGCTATAGCAACTTGTACTCAAAGGGCTGGAAGCTCTGTTCTCAGTGTACAGGCATGGCCAATCTGTGCCTGTAGTGCGAATGCACAAGATTTAACATTGAATTAAGGGATACCTGGAAAAGAATGGAGCTGGATTCGGATTCCCTCACCTAAAATGGCCATATAAGAATAGTCTGATTCGATCATAGAAATACATCAGGTTTTGGCAGTAAACTAACCAAATAGATCATTTTTAAATGAGGAAGGTGCTTTTTCTGTAACTATGACCTTTGCCTGAAGTTCCTTTTTTTTTTTTTTTTTTATGTAACTCTGTATAGAACTTGTGCTTTTCAATTAAGAAGATAAGATAGTCACTTGTAAAGTGGCCACTTGACATTGTCCTCACTGCTTTGTGATAGACTGACCCTTCAGCTACTTCAGGGAGGCCTTTTTATCTTCTCACTGAACTCTAGTCTCACCTTTTAAAACTCTTTATTCTGGCTGGGATGCCCTCCAGATATATATATGCTGCAATGCTGGTATCTTTTATACCTGCTGTTTTTTCCCATAAATTATTACCCCCAGCACAGTTGCTGCACAGCCTATGGGGGCTGATTGACATCCAACATCATCCAGCCATGTGTTCAGCAACCTGCTGTCTGGGACATGCTCCCTGCAGTGCATTGATCACACTGGGGTATCCTCATCACACTCAATACACCCTGTGACTGCCATGAGCTTACATGGCACAGATGAAAGCGGCCCACATTGATGAGAGCAGATGCATTACAAGCTGGCAATAGACACCCCCAGCTCTGTTAGGCTTGCACCGTGACCACTGCTATGATAGGAAAGGTATCAGTCTGCTCTTTTGCTGGTGCTTTCATATTATTACCACATTAATCTTTATAAATGTAGTTCTAGCAACAGAGCACTCAAAGTGATTGTAAACAATCACCTTTTATATATATATATATATATATATATATATATATATATATATATATATATATATACATATATACAGGGCTTGACAAATTTGCTTGGAATCTAGGAGCCAGCTTAAAAAGTTAGGAGCCAGGTCGGTAACGGCGATCCGGACCTGTCCCTGGCCTGACATGGAGACGAGTGAGGGGAAGATAGCGCCGCAGCCCCGCCCCCCCCCCTTTTTTTTCCTTAATTAAAATAATTAATTTTTTTTTACTTTTTACAAAATATATATATATATATATATATATATATATATATATATATATATATAAATAAATAATATATATATAATATATTGAGAAGCCATTTACCAGCCACCACACTCACCGTTGGGCAAAAGGCGCCAGATGACGCCCGCAATCACTTCCTTCTCTTCACTTTGGGAAGGAAATGGGCGGGCAGTGAAAAACAGGCAGGGGAGCTTCACTCCATTAGGAATTAGCATTATTGGAATAGGGTGTAATTTCTACATCCACCACAAGATGGCGCCAGACTACCGAAAGATTTTAGAAGGACGCAAAGCCGCAGCCTCAATTACTGGCCGGCGCGGCCCGATGCAATTGCGCGGCGGAGTTCGGGGTCCAAATGGAGACGGGATACCCCAGCAGCGTTGCCCCAGTCGCCAGGACACGAATTCTAGGCGCAAATGCGACCAGGCGCCCGGGGTTTGTCGAGCCCTGTATGTATGTATGTATGTGTATATATATATATATATATATTATTACATTTTTTTTTTTTTTTTAATGATCACACTCCCTCTGTTCTCAGCTGCATAAGAGCTGGGGGAGGAAAAGCAACAGCACAATTAGCTTGCCAGCGATTGTGCAGCAGCGGCATGTCAGGACAAGTCTGGTCATTGGAGGAGAGCAGGCTGAGTTCCCAGCACAGCTAGAAAACTGACCATGGTGTGGTCCATTTTTAATAGGAAAGCAGAGGGACTGGCAGGAAGCAATACAAAGAGAACAGGAGACTCATTTTTTCATACAAGTACATAGTACAGCAGGCACATATCAGGAATATGAACTGTTAGGGTAACAAACACTTTAAATCATACCTATCCTAACACCAATCACAGTGTGAGCCGGGCTTTTCCCCCCCAGAGCGCTGTGTGGGAAGGTTCGTTATGTGTGCATTCACTGCACGTGAACATGCTGCCCTTGGGAGAGGCACACAGGTGCCATTACTTGTTAATGGCACCCCAAATGCATCTCACAAACTCTACGCATTTACAGCCACCAAACAGCATGGTACCACAGTACTATTTGCATGATTCAGTGCATCTGGTAGCCCAATCAAGTGAATGGGCTTTAAAAACCACAAGGTGAGGGACCACATGACAACACGTGCATTCCTGTGTGACTCTGCCGTAATAGGTTCACTCTATAGCGGTTTCGCTATGCCTGCTTTTGGGAGGGCACAGCAGCCCATTCATTTGAATGGGCTGCAGGAAATTCAGAGAAAAGGTCCCTGCTCCTTTAAAGTGGAAGTAAACCCATCGATTTAAACAGTTAAAAAAAAGGCATGCCGGGAATGCTAACTGCACATTGGCTGTGCTCTCAGCCAAACTATCAAACCATCCAATGGCTGGTGTCATAACGAATCACATGTGCAGCACCATAGCAGTTGCAGATTAAACAGAGGCAAAGATGGCAGCTTCTTTGGCTGAAAACAATAGGGGTGTTTACTTCCACTTTAAGTCTGTGCCTTGCTAGGCTGTAGTGGATGGCACAAATTTTACAGACTCGGATGACAGGGAAGTTCTCAGCTACTCAGTCATCGCTCATACAGTCATCCACAAGTCTGCATACCCACCTGCGTAGACCACCTTAAGCCTAGTGCACACAATGAGAAAGATGGATAAACAATCAGTCGCCACTATTTGCATGCCCTCTGCTGATTACTGGTGCTGGAATCTGGTGTATGCACTGTGTGAAAGCCTGTGTGAAGGAGGAATAAGCTGTCCATACATGGATTGAAATGGGTTCAGTTCAGCAGGGACTGGCAGAATTGTGATTCAGTATGGGCACCCTGGTTGTACAGAAATCTATTCACCAACCACTCTATCAGGTTTTTCCTGAATGATCAGGGCCAATGGATATAGCCAGCAACACTAATCATTGTGTTCTGATGGTGGGGACGACTCCCCTCTGTGAGAACACAATCTTAGCGTGAGTGATTTATGCAAGGTGGATGGGGGAATTGGCACACTTTTTTTTTTATCCAGTTTGCTAGTTGAACAAGTAAATCGTATAAGGTATGGCTTAAATGTCCACCCACACCTAGAAAAATTTAAATTACAAATACTGCAGCTGCTGACTTTTATTAACAGACCTGTCCAGGAAGCCCGCAATGTTGGCACCACATCCGATCTTCCAATCGACTGTCGGGTGCAGCCGCCGCCATTTCCAGTAAGGGAACCCAGCAGTGAAGCCTTTCGCTTCACAGCCAGCTCCCTACTGCGCATGCGCAAAGAGCACTGCACTGTCTAATTGGCCTGGCAGTGAAGTAGGAGGGGGGCTGCCTCCCGCAAGTGGGGAACAGGACCTGTCAAAAACAGGTGCCCCCCCCCCCTGAAAGGTGCCAAATGTGGCACCAGTGGGGGGAGACTAACAAGCGGAGTGCCACTTTTGAGTGAAACTCCACTTTAAGGTTTAAATAACATTTTGCTAGATTGGCAGGAACTTTTTATTTATTTTATTCCTTCTAAGCCCTTGTACACACGGTCGGACATTCCAATGGACAATGTCCGATTGGACTGTGTTGTCGGATAATCTGACAGTGTGTGGGCTCCATCGGACTGTTTCCGTCGGAGTATCTGACGGACCAAGTTTTCCAGCTGGGCTATAAAATTTTCCGACAACATGATCCGATCGGACTTTGTCCGATCATGTGTAGAGAATTCCGATCGGACAAAGTGCCACGCATGCTCAGATCAAATTCCTAGACCAAAGCTATTGGCTACTAGCGTGAATGTAGTCCCGTCCTAACAAAATAACGTCATCACGTTAAGTACGATCGGATTTTCTGACAACTTTGTCCGACTGTGTGTATGCAACAGTTTTGACAAAATCCGTCAGATTTTGTCGGTCGGATTTGGTTGTCGGAATGTCCGACCGTATGTACAAGGGTTAACGCTTTCTGATATTTTTTTTTTATTTCTATTCCCACCTGCTTAATATTTTATCTGTGCAGTCCATCATATATTATTTTTTCCACCATTCTTTAGGATACCACATCTACAATTTTTCATGTATAATTGATCAGCATCCAACTTGATCATTTTTCCTGTTATGCCATCAGCATAAGTTTGATGGTATATCCTCTGGAGAGACGGCCATTCTTCATTCAGACAAACCAATCTTTATAAGTGACAAAGGAGATGGGGGGCCTGATTATTGTGCAGTTAAAGAGACCAGAGGAAGATTAAGGCACAAGAGTGAAGGAAGGCAGCTGGAACACTTGATGAAGCATGGTTATTAGGCAAGTGCAGTGGAGCTAAAACGGGATCTTTGTAATTACTGTCTGGAGGCAGCATTTATTGGGAGATGAATGTTTACCGCAAAGCGGCAGGGATTTGCTGGGGGCCAAGCCTAGATGTTTGAGGCAAATGAGCCCGAGTTGCTCACTAACATTATTTTTATTCTTTCGGGAATGCTGGAAAGAGTCACCAGCCAATATCTCATAAGGATATCGTACATCTTTCTTTAGATCCAGTGTGCCCAACTCATTTTATGCTTAGTTGAAATTTTGTTTTTCAGCAGACAATTGCAGAGGGAAGTGGAGATATGCAAAACACAGTAAACCATCACAGACTATGATTCAGCTTAAGTCGGCCATAGACGGTTCTTGAATCTCAGCCTGTTCAGTCGGAATTGCCCGAGATTCGAACCATGTATGGAAAGGCTGCATGTACCCAAATTAATCAATCGATCAACATGGGTACAATCAGCCTGATGGATTTTACATGCAATTATAACTACCAGCTGTTGTAGCTGTTAGCAATAATCAGTTGCGCGGGGGAAACTTTCCCTGCCCTTTTTTCGCTCCTAGGGCTTTTTTAAGTTGGTGGCAACAACTGCTGCTGTTCTGAAAATTGATCCATGCTCGCATCACTTTTCAGAGGTGTTTTTTATAGGTGGTGGGGTGGTGATATTTTGCCTTCTGACCACCTGTTTTATCCCCTTCCCCTCCCCAAATGCCACATGGCTCACATGAATGGGTTGTGTTTGAAGAGCGGTAGTGCAGGGGGTATAATTGCTGCTGCTGCGCCATGTTTGCACCCCAGGCTGCTGCCTTTGCAGCTTAATGGGAAGCGGTTGATTTGGGAGTTAAAAACGTGATTTATGCATGTTTTCTACCTGACCCAACTGCAACTATTAATGAGCTCCTACTCTATACAAACAACAACGGCTTGAGACACTCTCATGTTTTAGTAAATCATCCCCAGCACATCTTTACAGACCAGAACTGTAGTATGAACTGTATAGATTTTTACCAAACAATATTATGGTGATTGTTCTGGGCACTCATGTGATGAAGCTGATGTTTGCGAACACAATCTTAGTAGTATAAGGATGATGTAAGTTCTCCCATTTACATTCCACATGTATATCTAAGCCTGCAGGTCATCCTCCTACAGGCCTCCGCACCTACTATTCCCATGATAACAGATACTCTGATTACTGCACCCAGAATTGCACAGTACTGATCCTTTGGGTCTATGTATTGAGGCTGTCTTCTATCACCTATATTTCTGCTGTCATTATGCAACTTCAGGACTGCAAGAGCTTGCTATGTACACAACTGCATAGAGCAGCCCCAAATGTTCTAAACAAAGGGCCAGTGTAATGTCTTTCAGACTGCCCAGAAAATGTCTTGGTTTTAAGGGGAGAAATAGTGTCCCATCATTGGTGTCAGCAGGAGGCATAGTGCCCCATCATTGGTGTCAGCGGGGCGAATAATGGCCCATCATTGGTGTCAGCGGGAGGAATAGTGTCCCATCATTGGTGACAGCGGGAGGAATAGTGTCCCATCATTGGTGACAGCGGGAGGAATAGTGTCCCATCATTGGTGTCAGCGGGAGGAATAGTGTCCCATCATTGGTGTCAGCGGGAGGAATAGTGTCCCATCATTGGTGTCAGCGGGAGGAATAGTGTCCCATCATTGGTGTCAGCGGGAGGAATAATGCCCCGTCATTGAGAGGACTAGTACCCTATTGTTGGTGTCAGTGGCAAGAACTATGCCCCACTGTTGCGAACAGTGGGGAGAATAAGGCCTCAAGGGCCAGATAAAAGCACACAAATGAGTTTGGAGATCACTGGCTTAGAGAGTTCCCTGTTGCAGCTGACTGGAACCAGATATTAAAGTGTATATTCCAAACTTTTTTAAATCGGTTTTAGAGTATGGAAGTATTTGTCTTTACTTCCTGCCCTAGAGGTGCATCAGGAAGTTATAGAAAATCTCCTGAAGTTATGGGAATTGCTCTGACAGTTGTCCCTGGAAAGGGTGTTCCTCCCGGAATTATTTCCGCTTTCTTCCTGTTCTTGAGCCAATTTGGGGTTCCCCTTTCTTTATCAGTGACCATGGTTACTAGTACAAATAAAAAGGTGAGACAAATGGCAACAAAACTTTGACAGTAGCCGTTTCCACTCTATCTTAAAACAAAAAAAATATATAATTTTGTATATTGGAGGCTGTGTGTGTGTGTGTGTGTGTGTGTGTGTGTGTGTGTGTGTATTTAGCCTCCAGTTCCTGTAAATTCTTGGGCTGTCTTGCATGAACTGCACATTTGAGATCTCCCCAGAGTGGCTCAATGATATTGAGGTCAGGAGACTGAGATGGCCACTCCAGAACTTTCACTTTATTCTGATGTAGCCAATGACGGGTCGACTTGGCCTTGTGTTTTGGATCATTGTCATGTTAGAATGTCCAAGTATTTCCCATGCGCAGTTTCCTGGCTGATAAATGCAAATGTTCCTCCAGTATTTTTAGATAACATACTGCATTCATCTTGCCATCAATTTTGACCAAATTTCCTGTGCCTTTGTAGCTCACGAATCCCCAAAACATCAGTGATCCACCTCCGTGTTTCACAGTAGGAATGGTGTACCTTTCATCATAGGCCTTGTTGACTCCTCTCCATATGTAGTGTTTATGGTTGTGGCCAAAAAGCTAAATTTTGGTCTCATCACTCCAAATGACTTTGTGCCAGAAGGTTTGAGGCTTGTCTCTGTTCTATTTGGCGTATTGTAAGTTGGATACTTTGTGGCATTTGCTTAGTAATGGCTTTCTTCTGGCCTCCTTATTGTACTTCTTGAAACAGCCACACCACATGTTTTCAGGGAGTCCTGTATTTCACCAAGTTATTTATGGGTTTTTCTTTGCATCCCGAATAATTTTCCTGGCATTTGTGGCTGAAACTTTAGTTGGTCTACCTGACCTGATTGGCATTCTCAATTCCTTGGATATCTTTTTATATCCCTTTCCTGTTTTATACAGTTCAACTACCTTGTCTGCAGATCCTATGACTATTCTTTTGCTTTCCCCACAACTCAGATTTCAGAAACATCAGTGCAGTACTGGATGAAAGATGCAAGGGTCTGTCAGGAGTCCAGAGACTCATTGACTTTTTATACACACACTAATTACAAGCAAACAGATCACAGGTGAGGATGGTTACCTTTTTAATAGCCATTCAAACCCATTTGTGTCAACTTGTGTGCAGGTTATCAGGCCAAAATCACCAGGGTATGTAAACTTTTGATCAGGGTAATTTTGGTAGTTTATGTTGTGATTATAATTTAAAAAGAGTAAACACAGTTGATTGATAATAAATGGCTTAAGCAAACACTAACCATGAGTGAAAGAAACGTTTTTGTGTTGTCATTCATATTCTACCGTGTTTCCCCGATAGTAAGACACCCCCGATTGTAAGACGTATCGGGAGTTTCAGAGGGGTCGGCTAATATAAGCCGTACCCCGAAAGTAAGACATATGTCTTACTTTCGGGGAAACACGGGGGTATTGCCGCCTCCCTCTCATCTAGCTGCGCGCCGCCTCCTGCCCACGTCCGCACCGTCCCCCTCTCCATACGTCGCCGCGTCTGCCATTTCCCTCTGATCTTAATGAGCGCCGCCTCCTGCCCATGCCTGAGCCGTCCCCCTCTCCATACGTCACCGCGCCGTCCCCTGCACTTGTCACTGCCGCCTCCTGCTTAAAATACGGTAATGCACACAGTATTAATCATACATCAGTAAAACATACACACTGGCATACTGGGGTATCATCTGCTGTATGTAACCCAGTGGGTATCAACAGGTGTCACACTGGATTAAATACAGCAGGTGGTACTGTATCACACATAAATCTGTTTTATCTTCCAGTATTCCACTGTTCGTTCTTACCATTTTTCATTGTTTTACATGTTATGCAATGTTGTAACAAGACATTCTTGGCACTTCCTTTTATAAAACTGTTTTGTGGTGAATACAATACTGTTCAGGTTGTTAATAAATGTTAATTTTATGGTTAAAACAAAAAATTTGACAATTTTTTTCCAATATAAGACATACCCCGAAAGTAAGACATAGTGGGGCTTTTGGGGATAAAAAGAAAGTAAGACACTGTCTTACTTTCGGGGAAACACGGTATGAAAAATGGGCAAGAAATGAAAAATTCTGCCAGGGTATGTAAAGTTATGAGCACAACTGTACACACACACACACACACACACACACACACACACACACACACACACACACACACACACACACACACACACACACCCCCTCCAATATACTAATTATAGGCTTTTTTTTTTTTTTTGCATAGAGTGGAAAGGGCTACTGTCAAAGTTTTTATTTATTATTATACAGGATTTATATAGCGCCAACAGTTTGCGCGGCGCTTTACAACATGAGGACAGACAGTACACTTACAATACAAATCAATACGGGGGGATCCGAGTGTCCTGCTCGTTGGAGCTTACAATCTAGAAGTGTGTTTGTATGTGTGTGTGTGTGTGTGTGTGTGTGTGTGTGTGTGTGTGTGTGTGTATATACTGTGTATTATAAAAAAAAAAAAATTCTGTGGGTTGAACTAGATGGACTTGTCTCTCTTTTTTTTTTTTCAACCAGATTAACTATGTAAATAAAATACATTTGCATTCCTAACTTTCTGTGCTGCACTAAATTAGGAGTTGGCACACTGGAGTTTTGGCAGGATCAAGTATTTTTCTGTATTTGAATCCTGTAGAGTGACAAAAAACATTAAGACACTGTATGTGTATTGCAGAGTTGTAATGCATACTTTATTTTGCCCTGACATTTACTTTAAGATTGCATGAGCTAAGATTTATGTGTAGTAACCCGTAGCAAACGGCAATATTTCAATTTACAATAGGTGTGTTAAAGATGGCTGCTTTGGATTATTACACTGTCCAATCCACACTTTGCCTTATTGAACAAACCTGTGTGTTTTGCATTAGGCTTTTTATCACAAACTTTTTTGTTTTTCGTGTACAGGCTTGTCCTTTTTCAGGTATTGTCTGAGCATCTTCCGCCATTCTGTAACACACACATTTATCTTGATTGTCATGTATAAGATGTTGTCTATTTCATACTGAAAAATGCCTGAGGGACCTTCACACCTTTTTGGTAGGTGTAAACTCATTACAGCAGCATATAGTTAAAGGAACGCTATTGTGAAATATATAAGCATTTATTACTGATCTTTACACCAGACAGTTCAAACTTGTACGCTTGTGGATATAGTACAAAATTCCCTAGACTATAATTGTCTGTCTTGCTTTTTAATGTGTAAAATTGTTTGTAATAAATTCTGATTGGTCCCAATATCCTGTATGTGATATATTTGCAAAGTGAGCTGAAACACCACTACCTTTTTAATATTATTCCCTTTCAGGACAGGATCTTAGGATATTGCTTAGTACTAGGAAACCTATCATTGAGAGTTCTTGATGGGAACATAAACCGGTTGCTTCCTATCAAATCAGTCATTTAGTGGCCAGCATCCTGGAATTGCCTCTCTCGGATCTTTGGTTTAATTTCCAGAGAACCCTCTGCACACTGCTACATACCTTTTCTAGCAAACTTTGCAAAACAAACCAGGGATTTTTAATTCACACATATTGAAATACATGTTTATAGCGAAACTCCACTTTTGTTGAAAAAAAAAAAAACATTCCCCTCTGGGTGATCAATGCACATTGCAAGGTTTTTAACAAACTTTGTTGCAGATTCCTACCCTTTTTTATTCTGAAGAAAACAGTTTGTTCCTCTGTGCTGTGGGAGTGGTTTCATAATTCTCAACCAGCTGCTGCACCTGCAGGGCACTGAGGGAAGCTGCTGGGTCTGCATCCCTTTTTAGATGTGTTTCTATTGGGAGTATCTAAAAAAAAAACGCATTATTTTTTTTACTTTTTACTATAATAAATATCCCCCAGAAATCTATAATAAAAACATTTTTTTCCCTCTGTTTAGGCTGATATGTATTCTACATATTTTTGGTAAAAAAAAAATTGGAATAAGCGTTTGATTTGCGCAAAAGTTATAGCGTCTACAAAATAAGGGATAGATTTATAGCATTTGTATTATTATTATTATTATTATTATTATTATTAATAATAATAAAAAAGTGTGTGTGTGTGTGTGTGTGTGTGTAAAAAAAAAAAAAATAATCTTTTTTTTTTTACTAGTAATGGCAGCGATCTGCGATTTTTATCATGACTGCATTTTTTATTGTAAAAATGTCACTGGCAGTGAAGGGGTTAACACTAGGGGGCGATCGAGGGGTTAACTATGTTCCTTGGGAGGTGATTCTAACTGAAGGGGGAGGGAACTGACTGGAGAAGGTGACGGATCGTGGTTTCTAGCTAATAGAAATCTGTCACTCCTGTCAGAACAGAACAGGGAAGTGTGTGTGTGTGTGTGTGTGTGTACACTGTTCTGTGTCTCCTGCTCAGGATTGCTTGTGGTCGGCGGTCTTTGTGACCGTCGGCCACAAGCATCGGCACCCCCGCTGTGCAGCGGGCGCACGCCTGCTATCCCGACCCCGCGTGCCAAAGTATAGCTACAACAGCTCGCGCAAGGGTGCCAGCCTGCCGCATTATAACTACAGCGGTTGGTCGGGAAGTGGTTAAGCTGGCCAACTGCATCAAAGTAATCCCTCTATGGCCAGTCCTACTCTGCTCCGCAAACCCAAATACTACTGTGAACACAATGTTAACATGGGGCAAACTGTTACAAAATGGGGAGAGCTATCCAGTATGAACAGTCTGCTTAGAATTTTATATGTGCTGCGTTTTTGTGGGTTTTTCTCTCCTCGCAATCCAAAACTAGTTGGTTAATGAGCTTCCGACCAAACGGCATGTGTGTTTGTGCAGCTCTATAACCCAGGGAAGCAATGGCAGGAAAGATTCTGTGCATTTTGTAAACCACAGCAGTGGAATATGTTGGCTCCATATAAAGTAAAGGGTTTTCTTTAGGGAGCCAGGTGGATGCTTGCTTCCAGTTTGAAATTTTCATGCCCCTTGTTAAATGTACCCTTTCAGTGTGTTGCACCCCCACACTACATGGTTTAAATGCTTCTTTGGCTCCCGTGGGCTTCCTCTAGTCCCCAGAAACTGCTGCATTTCACTGACTGGCCAGTTCCAGCTCTCTAGCATCGTCGTGTACAATGCAGGACCAATGGTTCTCCATTATTCCCAAGGATTTAGTGGGTCCTTCCCCTGGAGCTCCAGACAGAATAAGAGCCACTAGAAGCTGGAGGAGTGAGGGAATAAGGTTTTAGTATTTCCCCCTAGCCAACCAAGCATTTAGCCCATGTAGTCTAGGGGGGTAGGCCCACTGCATAGGTACATTTAATAGCAGCCTGGTGTAGGGCTTTAGCCTGTACATAGAAAGTTACTAATTGGTCAGTATAGATCAAATTGTCTGGTATAGATTACCCCTCAATTTTCGCATGTTCCAGTTCTGGTCCTGTTCTGAACACCAGTGAGGGTATTTTTGTATCCTAGAACACAATTGATGTTCAGTGATATTCCGGCATCACTATGGAGAGTGTGAGGTTAAAGTGTTTTATTAAATATTACATTTAAGCTTATAGAGAGTATGTCGTGCAAAAGGATCTGTCGGGAGAATTGTGTGCCTTCCAGCCATTAAGTAATGAATCGAAAACACCATCCTCCAAAATTGTTTTTAAAATTAATGTTCTACTGAAAGGGATTTTCACAGCTTAACATTTTAAGGATTCTGTACAACTGAACGATATTCACTATTTCACTTTCTTTATCGTACATCATGGACATAGAGCAGCTATAGTAATTACTATCTGGGTTATACGCCACCTATAGGTGAATGGACACTGGCACACCCAAAAGACAGGAAGGCCCCCCTCTATATAACCCCTCCTACACAGGAAGTACCTCCGTTTTTTCACCAGTGTCTGTAAGGTGGTGGTCACTGATGTGATACATGTGCTCTTGGAACATACTTGGAGGTCTGGACGGTTTTATTAAGACTCATGGACTTCAATCTGATCCATTTGAAAAAGCTGTCAGCCAAAATGGATGGTACCTGAGCTTCATTGGAAGGAGAGAAGATTCCTTGAGGTTTGTGTGTAATGCAGCTTTATGGCACTGGACCCTGTGTAATGGAACCCTGTGCAGTGTTTGTTCTGAGCAAGGTGCTTTCCTGCAGGGTGCTATTACAGGTCCAGGGTGTGGACACCACATTAGGGGGGACCCAGTCTCTAAAGGTCTTTTATGACAAAGCTTGCGGCGATGGATGAAGATTGGACTCCTGTTAGGTTCAGAGTCCTGCAGCAGGAATGGAAAGTCTGCATTTGTTTGCAGTTTGAAAAAAAAAAAAGTTCTGACTGTCCTGGTGGCCACTGGGAGCAGTAGCAGTGCTGTTTAATCATTCTATGTACACTTGCTCATGTGGGCTGCTGTTTCTCCTCCAGTCACTAGAGGGTGCAGGCTCTATTTTTATATAGGCAGGAAGGGCAGCCATGCCATGTGACGACAGGTTCAGTAGACCTCTGGAGACATAGCAGCAGCCCATGGATACTAACAAAGTATGAGTACTTACTATGGGAGAACTGTGTGTGACAGACAAGTCATAATTTATATGCTGCATTATTTAGTGCTTTTCCGGGGGGGACTATACAACTGTAAGTTGATACACCCCTGGATGTTTAGCAGTTCACTTTAAAGTGTTGACTGCTCTGTAGGCAGGTGCAGCGTAGTATACATGCTTGCAAACTTGTTGCTTAAATGCATGTTTAAATATACACGTTTGGAAAAACATAAGCATGGGTGCATTTTAAGGAGTTGTATCTCCAGTATAGTGCATATGTGCTTGGCTAAATCCTGCAGGGGTAGTATAGGGCCAACTGCAGTTAAGCAGGTGCTTGCTTGCAGACTAGCTGAAATGCACGGTTGCTAAAGATGCATGTTCATGTTTGCATAAATATACATGGTTATACATGTTTGCATAAAGACACATGATCATGGTTGCACATATTGCATGGTTATTCATTTTTGCATAAATATACATGGTTATACATGATTGCATAAAGATGCATGTTGAGACATGTTTGTATAAGTAGACATGGTTATTCATAATCGCATAAAGATGCATGTTTATACATTTTTGCTTGGATATACATGGTCACATAAAGATACATGTTTAGACATGCTGGTATAGATATACATGGTCGCATAAAGATACTTGATCTCATAAAGATACATGGTTGCATAAAGATGCATGTTTATACAGGTTTGCTTAAGTATACATGGTTATACATGATCACATAAGGATACATTGTCGCATAAAGATGCATGGCTAGACATGTTGGCATTGATATACATGGTCGCATAAATATACTTTATCGCATAAAGATGCATGTTTATACATGTTTGCTTAAATATACATGGTTATACTTTATCGCATAAAGATACATGCTCAGATAAGGATACATGATCGCATAAAGATACATGGTTGCATAAAGATGCATGTTTATACATGTCTGCATAGATAAGTGTTGCATAAACACGTTTCATAAACGCATGTTCTTATTGCGAAAATACTTGTTTCCATGGGCACACGTTGGATGAATGCCAATGTACAGCTCATGCTTTCATATTTTGGCTAAGTGCATAGTTGCATAAGCACATGCTTCCACAGATGCATATTGCTTAAACACATGCTGGCATGCTTTTATTTGTACTGCATAGATCTGTTTTCTTGGGACTACGTACATATGTGCTTATTTGCATAGGACGTAATGCATATGGGCTTATTTGCCTGGGGGGGTGTGTGTGTGCGCGCGCTTATTGACCTTGTACTGCATACATAAATGCATGAATGGCAAGAATACCTTTTTATACCTGCATGTTTGCATACCTAGGTACCCGCATACCTAAGGGGTCGCCTAGAGGTAAACCAACAGTGTTTTAGGCCTGCATCCTTGGAGGACTGTATATTAGTTTGGATAATATAGTTGCTGCATTATTTACCTGTTATAACAGGTAAATGGTTCCAGAAAAGAGGCAGCAGGGGCACCGCTCTCAGGTTCAGGGGTCTGGCGGTGCCCACATCTCCCCATGGACAGTGGTTTCGGGTGCATCTGAGCCACTGTGGTGTTTGGTATTGCAGTGTTTCCTGGTCATTCATTTTTTGTCAGACTGCGGCCACATCACCTTGATCGCAAATTCGAAAAGACCTCTATTTAGAGGGATTGTAAAGGCAGCAATACAAAAAGGAAAAAAATATAAAACAAATATAAATTTATTAACATAGTCAAAATGTACAACAAAAAAGGTGAGAGAATTATATTTTCTGCTTATGAGTGCCAAGACCTCCAGAAGCTGGTGGAAACGGAATAAGCGGGTCATCCAGGATGTCCCGTGATGTACGATAAAGAAAATCATATTTTTGTCACCACATATCGCTGGCTTCTATAAACCTGAACTCGATTAAGCAGAAGACGACGTTTGTTTTTTTTTTTGTTTTTTTCCAGCTACCTTTTTGGAGAGATTCGTTAACAAAAAAAATATTATGCTTCAATTGTTGGGTGTAGATTCATACAACGTATTGTATAACGCTTTCTTGGGCATTGGAGAGAGGGAGAAGCGCTTCAGCAGAAGTTCCTCAGGCATCATATGTTCAGCAGGTAGTCATTGCAACTTCAGTTCCTGTCATTCCACAAAGAAGACCAAACTAGATACCATGGCGGGTATCTCTCCGTTGTTGAATTATATATTTGCCTGCTGAGCTGATGAGTTGTCTAAATATAAATTAGTTTTTCGGTTTTTCTCATGGAAGGACACTACCAATTTTTTTTTAATAAGCCTATGAATGGTAGTTGATCTGTCCACTAATCTGTAGCGGGTGAGAAGCCCAGACAGTGTGTGCTATGTCTGCATCCTAGCAAATCACGTACAACTATCAACAGAATGTGTAGTTATGAACTGTGTGGACACATAGAAAATATACTGAGTACCGTAAAAAACAACTTTTATTACTGTATTTATCGGCGTATAACACACACTTTTTCCCCCTTAAAATCAGGGGAAAATCATGGATGCGTGTTATACGCCGATCTCATGCTGATTATGGGTAAAGGAGCAAACAGAGCCGAGATACACAAAGCCGACGTATACTCGGCTTTACTCGGCTCCTCTCGCAGTCCCGCCCCCCTCCACTAATCGCGAGAGGAGTGAGCGCTGCTGACATACAGAAAGCAGAGTGTACTTTGGCTAGTCTCGGCTCCTCTCGCAGTCCCGCCTCTGACTGTGAGAAGAGCCGAGTCTAGCCGAAGTATACTCGGCTTTCTGTATGTCTGCGGCGCTCGCTCCTCTTGCGATCAGTGGAGGTGGGCGGGACTGCGAGAGGAGCCGAGTAAAGCTGAGTATACGTCGGCTTTGTGTATCTCGGCTCCGCTCAGTCAGCGGGGGATCGGCGCCAAATTTAAATCTGGGCAAGGCTGCAAATAGACTGGGCAAGGCTGCAGATGGACACTGGAAAGGGGTGCACTGATGGACAAGGCTGCAGATGGACACTGATAAGGCTGCATTGGTGGGCATTTAAATGTAAGTTTATTTCCTTACACTTCCCTCCTAAACGTTTTTATCCTTAAAATTACCTCCTAAACTTGGGGCGCGTGTTATACGCCGGCGCGTGTTGTACACTCTCCACATAAGGGTTCACAACACGCAAAGATTCTGATTACAGTTCACATGTGGACTCGATGTGTTTTGGGTATCCTTCTTCAGTAGAACATTTTGACAGAATCCATACACTGGAACCCACTTCTATTTTAAAAAAAGGGTAACTCCACTTTCGTGGGGGGAAAAAAAATGCAAATAAAGAAAAAATATAGCATATAAAATTGCAACACAAGTCATATTTTAATTGAATGTTATTCAAAATTACCTTCCCTTCTCAATCTGCAACCACTGTAATTTTCTGTAAATGCATATGTACCGGTGTACCTGCTTGTGTGATTGGCTCACCAATTTGCCAGAAGTCTGCCTAAGATACAAGTCAGATTTCAGGCATCCCCTGCAACAAAAATGTCATTTTTGGTGAGATACTTTCCATAGGAACACGTTTAAAGGGATGCAGGCCCAGCAGATTTCCTCATTTGTGCCCTGCAGGTGCACAGCTGATAGATAATTATGAAACCTCTCCCATTAGACCCACTGTGCTCAGAGGAACACACTGGGATTTCTTCAGAATAACAAAAGGTAGGAATCTGCAGCAAAGGTTGTTATAATCCTTGCAATGTCCATAGATCACCCAGAGGGGAATGCTTTTTCTCAACAAAAGTGGAGTTACACTTTTAATAGTAATATCAGCCAGTAGGGTAGACTGGAATTCATAGCATGTGTATGCTGCCAATAGAGGTGCAAATGAGTAAGCCAAGGTGAAGCCATTGCCTCTTGGGCGGAGAATTCAGGTACATTCATTAAACAGCCAACGGTCTTTTATACATAATCGTACAGTAAGAGAACCAACTTCCCAATGGGGGACCCTCCAGACCCAATGTGAGTAAGGCCCCTTTTACACATGCGGATCCATTATAATAAAGCGCACACGCACACGCACACGCACACGCACACGCACACGCACACACACACACGCACACATATATATTTTAACACAATCAAAAGAAAATTAAATCTGGATGTAATATGTTCTGCTTTTGGTAGTTTGTGCCTTGCACAGCCAAGGCCATTCTTGTACAAAGGGTTGGCCACTCCTGGAAGAACTGCCTAAAAGCTGGCCATGATCTGTTCCCATTTTGGCCAGTAGAGTGTATGGCCAACCTAAGGATAATCATTCCCTCTACACTACTTAAGACTTGGCTGAAAACATTTATTACTTTCAAAGTTCCAGTGCCAAATACCTTTCTTCTACTTCCCTAGCTAGTGCAACGTTAGGTGGCTCAAGTGGGAAAATTTACGAGTATTAACGCTCTTCGTCGTAGATGACTTTTTTTTTTTTTTTTTTTTTAGTCTTCTCTGACTCAAAACACATATGGATAAAAATATCTACTTGGGTCTGCCATCTTCTGTTTATCGATAAACATATGAAGGTGTTGTGTAAATACCTCAGATTTTTTGACCTTTTGCTAAATGTTCTTTCCCTTGGCTAGCCCAATACAGAGTCCCTTTACGGTTACGTAAGCTTTGATTTCTGATGCACAGGGTTTTCCAGCTCCCACTCATATTTGCTTTCTACTGGCGATTTGTGTGCTCTGTGGGCTCTATATTGTATATACTAAGGTATTGGGGTTTGCACATTCGTGAAAAATGCATTTGCACTGCAGACCATCTTGTGTGTATATATATATATATCTGGTGGGGTGTGTGCAATTAGTCTGATGTGCATAAAGCACATATTGACAAAGCGCCTATTGTTTGAAATTTGTGGAATGCTTGCAATGTGATTTCTTGGTGTGGAAACCACATTAAAGTTGATGAAAAACTGGATTATTTTCAGATAGCCATTTTATCAATTTTCTTCTGCCCGCAAAAGACATAGTTGGGAGAATATTTTTTATATTCTAGGTACAAGCTCTAAATCCTAGGTCAGTACTGAGCTGCAGTTCCCAAATTATTGGCCTGAATAAGGCACTATTTTCCACCTTTGTGTTGTGTACTCTTGAGCATGGTTCTGGATTTTTATACCCATGCTTGTAATCTTTTGATTTACCTTTTGTATCAGTTGTTGTACGCTGTATTATTATAGCAACAAGTGCTGTAAAATGTTTTCCTACACCAAGACTTTGAAATGTGGAGTGCTGTTTAAACAGGAATGTATTGGAGCGTCTTGTAAATGTCTCTCTTGGAATTATAAACATACCATTTAGAGTGATTCCATTTGTGGACATGACATTTTGCCACTGTTTTAAGTTGTTTCATTATCTTAATATTCATTTTAATATATATTTTTAAGGCTGAACTCTGAACACACTGAAAAAAAAAAAAGTAAAAATACTTGGTAATAGTTCAGATTCCTTGACTTTTAGCAAAGTTGGACCCCTTTTCTTCACAGAAACTTGCTTGCTGTTTTATATTGGACCTGTGCAGTAGAAATGTCATCAGCACACCAAGGATTCCTCAGAAGGATCCAAAGCTTTATTTACATGGTCACACGGTACACATACGGCAATGTTTCGGAACAAAGCAGGGCCCCTTGCATGTGTGGCTCCAAAACGTTGCCGTATGTGGACAGTGTGACCATGTAAATAAAGCTTTGGATCCTTCTGAGGAATTCTTGGTGTGATGATGACATTTCTACCCTTTGGATTGCCTACGGTTTCCAGCTGATGGTCATTACAGTACCTAGCATTACTACAGCCATTTCAGGAACGTGTGCATGGGGAATATTACGTTTGTGCTGTAGAAATGGGCAGATTGGATGCCCAGTGTATAACCACAACACCGCCCACAGTTGCCCTTCTGCAGGCACACAGTTCCTATAAAGGCAGGGATGGGACATCAGCATTGGTGTTCTCAAATGACAATACCTGACACAGCGGGGCACCCAGCTGTGTCATACAAGTAATTACTGATGATAATCCCCACTCTGCATGGAGATAGCAGGCGTGCGGTGTGTGTGTGTGTGTGGGGGGGGGGGGGGGTGTTGTGGCGGGAGAAGGGTGGAGGGAGGTGGGGTGGGGGGCGGTGACTTTCAGGAGCAGCGAATGAGGAGAGAGGACACCTCCCATGGATGGCACAGACCGGGGGCTATGAGACCCCTTCCACCCACAACATGTCTGCTTCCTCCCCGCTTGCCTTTCAGAGCACTACAAGGGGGCATGCCCTACAGCTGGCTGAGCTAAAGAGAGGGATAGCAGCTAGCGGCCTTGCAAACAGGATGTCAGCAGGCAATAACATTTTTTTTAAGCAAGTTCAGCAGCCTATTACAAAGCTCAGAAGAACATGGATGGCAAATTGGGTATAGCTAGGAGATCAGCAACAAGGACATGGGGGAAAAAAATTGTCTGGAGTTCTGCTTTAAACTATGGCTTTAGTCTTGCCATATACGTATAACTCTTCAAGTCCAAACAGTCTCTTGATTTTACCAAACAAGCAGTACATCTAGTTAATACATTACACAGGTCTCCTAAAGGAATAGACAATGGAGTGAATCTGATGGTTGAAAGTGTATGTTTCCAACTTCTTGGCAGTAGTTGATACAATCCAAAAGAAATGGGTGCACAATGTTCTTTTTCTAGACCAAAGGTTTATTCAGCATAACGGAAGTAAAATACAAACGGACGTCAACCTGAAGAACCTTGCTGGCAATGAATGCCAATTGTTCTCCAGAATGAAGAGACAAAGATTGTCACTGTTTGTTCTGCTAAGCCAAATCAGTCAAGCTGGTAGAGTTTGCTGCAGGATGATGCCTTCATGGAGGGAACATTGGATTTTGGTTGCAGAGAGCCCAGCACTTGTAGATTATGTTGTGAGATTTTAATAGCGGAAAACAAAAATGAAACTGTGCACAACAATTATCCCAAGCTTTTCTATTCTCTAATACTTAGACTTATCCCAACACAATTCCTTAACCCTAAATGCTGAACAATGTGACCCAAATGGACATTCAAGTACATACATATAATGAGCTTTAAAGCAAGCCCACACTGGCCTCTGTAGCTTTGGGCACTTTAGAGAAATTCATCCTCAAAATTCACAGCATTGAAGTCTTTCAGCAGCTCATCACTCTGCTTACCCCTCACAGGAATGACTAAAACTCAGGGTGTTTTGAAGGGAGAACAGGGTGAAGCAAGGTGCTCAGAGTGATTTAATTGCTTCTTCTGTACATTTTGAAGATGAATTGCTCCACAGTTCCTGCAGCTACAGAAGTCAGTGAGGGCTTTGTTTTAAAATCCTTATTTACTGCTTGTAAAAGCAGATCTTGAATAAAAAAATAAAAATGCAAAGTCCATCCAACTGTAAACCCCTGCTCACCATTAAAAAAAAAAGTACCTGTAGGAAAGTGTAGGAAAGTGTATTTGGAGAACAAGAAGAAAAAATATACTTGCTCTACGCTGCCTCTGACATCCAGGCGAGGTTGATGTCACAAGCACAATTTTGTTAATCTAATCTTTCCCATGATCCTCGTGCTTTTTTCATACATGTGGGATGAGGGGGATTGAGGGTCTTAAGTGGCTCAATTTAAGAATATGTAAACACTTAAATGTCCATAGCCTGGGCACAGGTTAACTTTAAATAAGGACATCAGTATAAAAAATGCATATCTGTTTTGGTTGCCAAATGATTTTTAATTTATTTAGCCACTGTTGCAATTCATACTTCATAAGATCATCTTTTGTTGGTTTAGCCTTTAGATAGACCAGTCTAGAATCCTTACGAATGTGAATGTGGGAAAGAAATGCACCTAAAATATATAAATATGTATACCACTGGGCAACATTTTCTGCCATTAGTGACTTTCCAGCTCCTTCTTTTATACATTACACTCATGTATCGTCTATATCAGCTTTTTGCAACCTGGTTGCTTGGGACTGTGGGGAAGAGGGGGTCAGGGTCAACCCACTGCCCACCAATGTAAGGAGCATTCTTCCCACTGCCCACCAATGTATGGAGCAATCTTCCCACTAAGTACCAGTGTAAGGAGAATTCTTCCCACTGCCCACCAGTGTAAGGAGAATTCTTCCCACTAACTACAGATGTAAGGAGCATTCTCCCCACTAATTACCGATGTAAGGAGCATTCTTCCCACTAACTACTGATGTAAGGAGCATTCTTCCCACTAACTACCGATGTAAGGAGCATTCTTCCCACTAACTACCGATGTAAGGAGCATTCTCCCCACTAACTACCGATGTAAGGAGCATTCTTCCCACCAACTACCGATGTAAGGAGCATTCTTCCCACTGTCCACCAGTGGTACGGAGCATTCTTCCCACTGCCCACCAGTGGTACGGAGCATTCTTCCCACTGACAATCAAACTAATATACAGTGAGCTTTAGATATAATAATTAGCAGAGGTTCCCTAAGAATGGGAAGTGATTTTCCTCCATGTTATAAAGGTGTTTTTTTTTTTTCTCGCCTCTAAATGTCTGTTGCTAGGGGGTCCCTCGTAGTCTGCCTCTTTCATTGCCTGGCTCGTGACATCACTTCCCCCTCCGCGCAGGAAGGGCTCAGCTCTGCCCCCTCCCTCTTGTCAATCATCTGGGACACGTGACAGGTCCCAGATGATTGTGCGGCCAATCGCGGCGCCGCTCGAGCATGCGCAGTGGGTGTCCTGCTGTGATGCCCCAGCCAGGCGCCCAGTTACAATGCCAGCGCTGGCGAATGGAGGGGGGAGACGAACGGGGCTTCGATCCCCCCGCATCACTGGACCCTGGGACAGGTAAGTGTCCGATTTATTAAATGTCAGCAGCTGCAGTATTTGTAGCTGCTGACTTTAATTATTATTTTTTTTTTTAAATGTCAACACCACTTTAAGCTAAATTACCTCTTGGCAGAAAAAATGGAAAACACAATATAATGCCAAGATAAAAACTAAGTGATGGCCCCGCAGCTTCTGACATCAAACACAATAGCCGGCCAGACCCTGCAGGGAAAGTTTATTTATCTAATGATTTTGGATGTCCTACAAAAGACTTTTTTTTTTTAATGTTCAGTCTATTAGGTAGGGATTAAAAGAATATGTTGTTGTCATACAGCACTTTGTGTAACATTTACAGCCATTTACAGTTCCCTTTTTCTCCTTATTAATTCAACATAGCTGTGACCTGTGTGACCATCTTACAGTATCGTCACTAGTTATTTCAGTTACACCCCACCCAAGGAAATAATAGTTGTGCCCCAGGGCTTGTCAACCATCTCCTTTTAAGGCACTACTTGGATTGGATTTTTTATTTTATTTTTTGTTGTTAATGTTAAATTTAGCTGCCACAAGGTACTCCTACAGAGACTTGCATAATATCATCAGGTTATGTCACCCGCCCATTGATGTTGTGTTCGGGGGGAGGCATGCGCATTCCAGGCATTGCTCTTGCCTGTGTCTAGGGGATACATGTGCATTATGGGCAGAGCACATGGAATCGTCGGGACATGTAGTCTACAGGAGCCGTCGGGGAAATCACATGTGATTCATACAGGTATCGAACTGCATTCCTGTTCTAATAGCATGTGATTCTTTGCTGTGTGATTTTCATCCATACCAAATGAATGGACGCAAATCGCACAGCAAAGTATTGGTTTTGGGTATCGGGAGCATTTTCACTAGTACTCGTGATAATACTCTGGGCACTGATTTCAGTATCTGTGCATCCCTAGTGATTATATTGTGTGCCTGTGTAGATCAAGTAAGCACAAAAAAGCTAGATACACAGTCCTACATATTTGACTTTATCTGTCTGTAGTTTATATACGGTAATTTTAATTCACTGTCCTTGCGGTCTGTTGTATGTTAGAGGAAGTAAACTCTCCCACTCTGATGCTTCTCTTCATTCAGTCCATTATAATAAGTAATTATCAGACTATAGCCACTGTAATCCAGCCCAAATACTGTGTAAAGAAACTTGTTTCCAGGGGTTAGGCAGCACCTTCTTAAGTATTGTTTTCTGAGTCCACAGTAGAGTGTATTTCCACCCTTACATTGAGCACTTCCTGTACTGTTAACCAAGCCTCCTTCTCAATTCAATGTTTCTATGGCAACCCTGCTTCCCTGTTCATAGCTGACTTGTTTTATTTTATAGTATTTACTTGCGCCAATGTCTAATGTTTCCCTTTGTCAGTCTTATCAGCTTCAGCTGATAAGACTGCAGTAATGGCCAGGTTTACATTGCATGTCATGTCACATGGTCACATGGTGTGTAGGAGGAAGCTCTGAGTGATTAGCAGCCTCCTAGGAGTTCAGTGCTGTGTGCTGTGTGCTGTAGGAAGTCCTGATAACAGATAAGCACATAGAGAGTGTGTTGTAAATCAGGGGAGATCTGGGCATGCTCAGTGACTTCATTCTAAAGAACAAAAGGGATTACAACAATACTAAGCAAGTAAGGAGATATCTACAAGCAGTGTTCGTTTTTTTTATGCTGATTTACATGGGACAAAGCTGTGGTGGAGGGTTTACAAACACTTTAACTGAAATGAAAAAAATAAAAATCGAAAAAAAGTTGTATGATAATTTTTCCAATGAAGTATAAACTATGTATGTTTACTGAGTGTTATGGTGTATTCTGTAAAGCTGGCAATTTTTAGTTAAAATTTTTTACCACTTTTAAGCCACCGGAACGGCAAATATGATTGCAAATAATCAGAAACTGGGCAATCTGCCACCTGTGAGTTTCTTGCGATAAGACCAGAGTCAGGGTTGTCTGGTCAGTACCTAAAATATGCATGTTTTCAGAAAATGATTGTGGATTGTCATGTTTGTAATTTAAGACCTGATGTAGGGCGGCCATTGCTGATCTCTGTACCTGCAAATGCTGTTTGTCAACCTGACATTCTGATCCCTTGCTTCAATACTTTGGGTCTGTGACCAGAAAAAAGACTGCAAATAAGGACATCTGGTTATTTGTGGGCTGCACAGTTTTTCAGTGGTCCAAAAGATTGCACTGGGGGTTAGCATAACTGCCAGGCAACTAGCATTTTCAGAAGAGTTCAATACAATACAGTTCAATACAAGGCAATTTTTGTTTTCTCATAGGATCCAGTAAGAATTTTTTTTTAAGTTTGTATCGACTTTTGTAGTGGGAAGTCCATTAACGTGAATATTTATGTTTGATCAATTAGGTCCTTGGCTCAGCACTTGGTTTGTCAACGGATGTCTGAATTTCAATAATAGATTTTTTGCTGTCAGGCTGACAAGCGGAGAAGAAGCCAGGAAAAGGGACGTGTTATCGGGTAAGTGACAGGCCCATGCCAGACAAGGCAGTTTTGTTTCCTCATTTCTTATTTATGGGTCATGTGACAATTTTTGGGCTGTGTTAGTGAGTTAATGATGCTCATAACATAGGTTTAATGGCACACCGCCTAGAACTTGTGTAATAGGTGACTTTTTAACAGGTTCCTTGTATCAGTATTACAGTGATGCATCACACTATGTCTCATGTGTTATATGGGGTCTGTCAAAGAGTGGGATGACCCACACCCAAAACTAATAGTCTTTTAAACCATTTACCTGCCAGTGTGTGCGGTCTGTAAAGTTTTGATGGTCATAGCACTTAGTGTGTGTGTGTTTATACTAAGTCTTCTGTTGGCATGCTCTCTCAATGCCTCCAAATGCTCTTCTTTAAAGTACTGAATGTTCTGCTAGATGAGGAAGGGCAAAGATCAGGAAAGGGACATGAGAGAAATGTAATGGAATTGGTCATCCCTTTGATTACGCCCTTTATCTGGACAATACGAGATCTGTTTTCTTGTTGTCACTGGGATGGTGAGTAAGGGCAAAGTTTTCCAACAGGGATAGAAAAAACAAAAATCTCCTTTTGATAGAGTGGAAATGGCTATGGCTAACTCACATTTTATATTGAAAGCTGTGTCCCTGTTGTCTCCTGTTCAGGCTTAAAGTGGTTGTAAACCCTTACAAACCACTTTGACCTACAAGTAAGCCTAGATTAAGGCTTACCTGTAGGTCCAAGAAATATCTCCTAAACCTATACGATTTAGGAGATATTTACAAAAAGACAGCCACCGCTGTCTACAGCGCGCAGGCCGTTTGCGAATGAAATACGGACATGCTTGCATTCCTATGGGACATAAACATCCGCAGACACCCGCTATCGTCCGCCTCCGCTATTGTCCGATTCTGCAGACGGAGGAAAATCCTATTTTTTATCCGTCTGCAGATCGGATGAACACAGAAAGAGGGTGCGTGCTCATCCGATTCCCCCATAGAGCAGAGCGGAGAGCTGACAGGGCGGTCCCTGCACCGTGTGCAGAGACCGCCCTGTCCGCCGCCGGCTCAGCGGGGACAACGGAGCGATCGGATCATCAAGGGTGGCGTATCATTACTGATCCGTCCCGTGTAAAAGGGGCCTTACTTCCTCTTTAAAGGATATGTATAACGTTTATAAAAAAAACAAACATCTAAACTCACCTCTTTGCTGCAGCTGTCCCTGGTAGGTTGTAGCCCAAGAACTGAATCGATTAATCTGACCACCGATTGCTCAGTTCTTGGTCTGCTCGAAGCAGAGAGCAGTGATTGTCAGTCACCACTCTCTGCTCTGACCCTTCAGTGCTCAATGGAGTGTCAGGCTGGAGAGAGGGCAGGTGCAGTTGCCTTTGGCTCTCAGCTGCAATGAATCGGAGACCGCTGTCAGTCAGGCCACTAGGAGAATCCCAACAATATTGTCTGAATCCCTCCAAAGCCTGGAGTGGCCCACCACGTCAACTGACAGCGGACAAGAGCCCACTATAAGCTGACTTTGGGTCACAGAAGAACAAAAGTAAGTGCACTTCTGTGACCCAGAATAGAAGTATGGCCAAAAAAGCTTTGCCCATACGTCTATTTTGGAGCTCAACTCCAAGAATTGTCTGTATGACTTACATTGATCCTGCTTGGCACAAAATATGCATATCTGAGATATAGTGGTTCACTGACCCCTCCTCTCCACCTTGTCCAATCAGTCCAATGCGTTCTATAGAAGGCGACAGTTCTGATTAAAGTACAGAGTAAGAAAAAATAGTTTTTTTGTGCGTTGCGCTGCTGGATTATATATGTCCTGGATGGGGGGAGTGAGGAAGGAAAAAAGAGGGGGTTTTTTATGGGGGAGGGGAAAAAGGTTTGGGGGAAAAAAACCGCTGAAGTTGATAAATTGGTGTGGCGGATTTAGGGATGTCAAGTCTGCTTATCACAGAGTTTTGCAATCCTTGCTGTGTATGTCAGTAAATGCAGCAGAAGTAATGGATAGCTGGCAGGATCACAAATTATAGTCCACAGTTACTGGTTGTGGAAAATAGTCATAGAAAGGGGATGATTTCTTTAGCACAGGCAGGTAGGCAGCATGTTCAAGGATAGAAGGTACCTTGTAAAAGACATATAAACAGAAGAAAAAACAGCGCCAATCTAAGTGCAGTATTGTTGAATCAAAGACATTTAATTTGTGAAGTTATGCACTCACACTCTACCAGAAGGTTTCAGGCACATCATGTATCTAGAGGGCATCGCAGGGCTCTCGAGGGGAAGCGGTAACTCGTTCGGCTGTATCTCTCGTCCGGTGGCGCCGGTGGTTCCCAGCGTCGCACGGCTTGGTGTAACAGCGTCAGGGAGGTCCGTTCGTCCGTTCGTTGTTATGTTGAGGGGCGCACTGCGATGACGTTTCGTTGTGGTTTACGTTGCACGCGTTCGGAGCATGCGTGCTCCTTCATCAGGCATCTGGGTACTATGTTTGGAGTGGTTTAAATAGGGAAAGGGGGCAGTTCTAATTAGTCGTTTAGGTTCCACCTTATGGGGCGGAGCTGTTCCGACCAAAGCATGGTGTTGATTGCTCATGTGTTGCAGGCTGGTTGTATGTGATTATTGTGTGTGTGTCCATCAATGTATGTGGATACAAGTTGGATAGTGTGGACAAGATGTGGGAAAAAGTGATAAGAGTTGGAACTTTTTTATTTATTTAATTGTTTTAAAAATTGTTTTAAAAAATTATGAAAATACTTGTTAAAGGTAAAAAATAGAAGTGGATTTTGCAAGAATTATATATATTCTTTATATGTATTTTCTATGTATTTTTTTTCAATTTTTAACAACCTTCTTTTAATTCTTGCAAAATCCACTTCTATTTTTTACCTTTAACAAGTATTTTCATAATTTTTTAAAACAATTTTTAAAACAATTAAATAAATAAAAAAGTTCCAACTCTTATCACTTTTTCCCACATCTTGTCCACACTATCCAACTTGTATCCACATACATTGATGGACACACACACAATAATCACATACAACCAGCCTGCAACACATGAGCAATCAACACCATGCTTTGGTCGGAACAGCTCCGCCCCATAAGGTGGAACCTAAACGACTAATTAGAACTGCCCCCTTTCCCTATTTAAACCACTCCAAACATAGTACCCAGATGCCTGATGAAGGAGCACGCATGCTCCGAACGCGTGCAACGTAAACCACAACGAAACGTCATCGCAGTGCGCCCCTCAACATAACAACGAACGGACGAACGGACCTCCCTGACGCTGTTACACCAAGCCGTGCGACGCTGGGAACCACCGGCGCCACCGGACGAGAGATACAGCCGAACGAGTTACCGCTTCCCCTCGAGAGCCCTGCGATGCCCTCTAGATACATGATGTGCCTGAAACCTTCTGGTAGAGTGTGAGTGCATAACTTCACAAATTAAATGTCTTTGATTCAACAATACTGCACTTAGATTGGCGCTGTTTTTTCTTCTGTTTATAAGACAGTTCTGATTAAGCAGCCCCCTCCCCGTCCTTAGTGTGCAGGTGGGTAGCCACTTACACAGAACCTCAGCAGGGCCCAGAAGGTCGTGGCTATAGTGATTTCCAGCTTCCCCATCGGCCCATCAGGTGTGAGATTTGCATATTTTACGTTGTGCCAAGCTGGACCATTGTAAATGCGCAATACAGATAATTCCTGGAGTTCAGCTGTAAAGCTCTTGTTGCAGTAGTCATAACCTCCTCAGTGTTGAGGCCCATGATTGGAATGTTTCTGCGCCTGTCCACACTTCTCTGCATTTCACAGCGGGGAGCCCTGAACTCCATAATAAAGACTTGGCTCCAGTGGTCGGGAGCTTTCAGCACCTTGCAGTGTGCAGGCTCTTAATTTAATGGATGTGGTGGGTAAAGAAGCAGATATGAGTGGCTGGCAGATATTGTTTTGCTGATTATGTGGTGCTGTTCACATCTTACATTAAAAAGTAAGATAGTAATTAGCCCAAAGTTCTCCGGTAAAAGAATGCATTTGTCCAGTACAGTATTTTGAGAGGAATCCTCCAAACCAGTTAGTATTTCCAAGCAGCTCTCATTTGACCATTAATATAATACAGTACATTTTATTAAGAAATCCATTTTAGTGTTATGTTTTTGCAAAGTAGATAGCTTCTTGAATTTTGCAATTTTTCTAGCAGTGTGCAAACCTTTCATTTTTTGTGTCCCAAGTTTTTTCTGGGTGGTTTATATTTAGTATCAATGAAAGGCACAGATGTTCTGTAACCTACTTTTGGAGTGTAATTGATTACAGTTTCCAAGCACTGTTTGTTTCTGTTTTTTGTAAGATGCACATCAGGTAAGTTTTTTATTTTGTTTTTAAAGTGGTTGTAAACCTCAGACATGAAATATGAACACAGCATATCCCTCTATAGTATAGAGCACTAAGGGGTTAATTTACTAAAACTGGAGAGAGGAAAATCTGGTGCAGCTGTGCATGGTAGCCAAGTAGTGTTTGGGGACCCGGGTTCTGCCCCAGGGGACATGTATCAATGCAAAAGATTTTTTTTTTTAAAACAAGTTTTTTCAGGAGCAGTGATTTTAATAATTAAAGTGAAACAATAAAATTAAATATTCCTTTAAATATTGTGCCTGGGTGGGTGTCTATAGTATGCCTGTAAAGTGGCGCATGTTTCCCGTGTTTAGAACAGTACCACAGCAAAATCACTTCTCCCGAGAAAAAACAGACGTTAAAAAAAAAAAAAATTTCCATTGATACAGGTCCCCTAACACTTTTTTTATGAAAACTTGCATATAAGCCTTTACAATTAGCACTTTTGTTTTTTCACATTGATGTCCCATAGACTTTAACGGAGTTCCGCGACTTTCGAATTTGGCACAAACGCCGCATAATGTTCTTTGTTCGCCGAACGTCCGAACAACCAAAGTTCGGCCTGAATTTATGTTCTGGCTGAATTGCCCATCCCTTCCCCCTAAGTGTCATTTTTGTCATTTTTGTCTGCTGCTTGATTCATCTGATTTCAGCATGGATCACTTTTGACAAGTTTTCCTGACACCAAAAGAAAAAAGGTGGCAGGGGAAGGATCTCCAGCACACAGCCTGTGATGGACAGCCTCAACTCTGTTCCTGTGTGCTATGTGAAGGAGGGTGTGTCCCTTCCCTCCAATCAGCTCTCAGCGCTCTCCTCATTCTGTAGTGTGACAGCTCATACAAGCTTTATAAATTCTGCTCTTTTGAACAGATTTAGATAGAAGACCCCAGATGAACAGGTACAACTTATGTAGGAGGATTTGTTTCACATTTGTGTATCACCTGAGGCCAGTCACTTCACTGGGTATTTGTAAGGATTTGCAACCACTTCCCAATCACGCTATGGCCAAATGACAGCTACAGCGCGGTCGTCCAGTTTTGGGTGTGCGTCTTATGATGTCCTCCCCTGATCATGCTTGCTTGCGGCGCCCTTTGTGGTCGCATTGTCCTTAGGATACAGCTGATCACAGATTGGGATAAAGGGTGCTCTTTACCATGTGATCAGCTGTGTCCAATCACAGCTGGTCACGATGTAAACACAAGCCGGTTATTAACATTCCTTTCCTCACACTGACAGTGAGTGGAGAGCCCATAATCGGCTTGTGTGAAAGGGACGTCTACACTGATGATCAGGGCACTGATTATTCATGTACTGTTTATCACTACAGTTCCAACAATGCCCACCAGTTCTGCCAGTCAGTGCAGCCTCATCAATGCCGCCTCCTCGGTGCCCATCAGCAAATGAGAAAAATTATCTGTTTGCAAAGTTTTTATTTTTTCGAAATTTTCGATCTTTTTTCATTTAGCAAAAAAGAAAAAGCTCAGTGGTGATTAAATACCACCAAAAAAAGTTATTTGTGTGAAAAAAAAAAAGTACAGTGTAGCATGACCGCACAATTGTCATTCAAAGTGTGACAGCGCTGAAAGCTGAAAATTGGCCTGGGCAGGAAGGGGGTAAAAGTGCCTGGTAGGCATATGGTTAAAGTAAATGGGGGGGGGGGGGGGTAGGTTTTAAAGAGCAGTAATCGCCTGCACATAATTGGTGACTTTTTGCCAGTATAGATTGTTGTACAGAATGTCTGGGTAACCATAAACAATGTATTTAAAGTGTATGTCCAACCAAAACTTTTATTTTCAGATTTTGATAAGGTAGGAAAGGATGCCTAATGGGCTTTCACTGCTATTAAGGGCTTCATTCATTCCCATGGCACCCCCCCCCTGCATTTTGACTTATTGAATGGCAGGAGAATTTTATGGGAAGTACAGTATAAACATACTTTATGCTTCCCGGATCAAGTTCGCCTGTGTTTAAACGTACTTGGCGTTGCGTGCACTCACATGTTTAATACATAGCGAACACCACTGCAGATGTATTCTATGTTCAACTGCTTTCATTTACGCCAATTATTATTATTGTTTTATTATACAAGATTTATATAGTGCCAAGAAAATGGAGGGAGACATATCAGCTTAACAGTCATGGTGTGATTGAATCCTTTTATATGCGTTTAGAATAGTCCTATAAACAGATATGTCGTGTGATTGTCAGTATGAATGAGTCCTAAGAGAGATTTGAGCTGGCTATACAAGGATCAAATTCGGGCTGATTACGGTAAATCGCTGAAATTCAAGCCATGGGTTGCCCTGCTGGCACCACCTGGCTCAACAAACTTTGAGAAATCAGAGGAGGCGGGTGTAACAAAGTCGGATGAACACTGACTGCAGCCAATCGGCTTTACCCTCGCATACTCTTTCATCAGAGAGGAATTTAGGGAAAAGCTGCAATAGCTACTCAAACAGGAATAAATGCTGATGGGGCTTTTCTTACTCTTTTATTTTTTATTTTTTTATTTATTTATTTTTTATTGCTGTTGCAGATTTTCCTTCACTTCTCTGGCATCAGTGGGTGTCTCGCTAACAAAGCGCCAGATGGTAGCTTTATATGTCTTTTAATTTTGCCTTAAAAGAGAAGAATGGCCAAAGCTTTTTTTGGTCATAGTTCTCTTGTGGTAGTAATAAAGGTGCAGTGCTTTAATGGCAACAACAAATTAAATTAATCAAGTAAATAATAAATGAAAACATCCATTATAAATCATGTGCATAAAAACGTGAATGTGAAAATCTCATACAAAAAATGCATAAATGAGCTAAGAAGGTCTTTAACGCCATGAATGTTTGTGTATTGCTTCCACCATCGAAAAAAGGGGACGCCATGTGTAAATGAGGGTAAGTCTGCACTCACCTGCTCACTAGCTGCCAAGGCAGCAAGTTACGCTTTGGGAATTAACAATCTCAGCTTCCACTCTATCGATAGCCAACGCCGTCCATCCACCTGAGGTCCTCTGACTGTAGCAGCAGCAGCCCACCACTGGGGGGAGATTTGGAAAAGCCCAAAACACCACTAGATGTAAAAGAAGCGCCAGTGCAAGGAGCCAAATATAAAAATGGGCCAGATATAGTGTAGTCATTTGTTACTGACACATAAGAATCATAAAATCGTTAAACATCCAGATGCCAAGTAGTAAAAACATATACAGCAGCGCACTTGCACAGATGACTGTGAGTTCCGAAACTGAAAGTGGCGGCATGATGTCTCCGCCCTGACGTCTTTCCATATTGTCAGGATCCGCCCAGCTGCCTGATTGACAGCTGACTCTGGCTGTCAGTGCTGCATGCTGTACTCTTTCCAGCGCTCATGATGGCAGACAGTAGTGTGAACTGGCCTAATGGCCAAGGTTTTTTATCTTGTGTTTTGTTGGGATTGTGTTAGACAAGGCTTTATGTGAATTGGGCCCAAGCTGTGATTTTTATTTATTTTTTATATATCTTCATTCATACCAATGTACGTGTATCTGTTTTCTTCTCTTGTTCATCTATAACAGGGATATGCAATTAGTGGACCTCCAGCTGTTGCAGAACTACAAGTCCCATGAGGCATAGCTAGACTCCGACAACCACAAGCATGACACCCGGGGCAGAGGCATGATTGGACTTGTAGTTTTGCAACAGCTGGAGGTCCTCTAATTGCAGATCCCTGATCTATAAGAATCAGTCTTTCTCCCAAGTGCAATACTATACTGTTGTTTATAGGGGTTATAAGGAAATTCTCATCCTGGATTGCCCTTCACAATTCTGAAAACACATTATTCTAAATAAATATTACATGAAGATTTCTAATCCCTGCCTTGTCTGGAAATTATTATTTCAGTGTGTTAAACGTGAACGGTCCTCCAGCTAGCCAGTTCACTTCCCCAGGTTAGCTAGATCTCAGAATCCTGTCAAATGTCTAGCAAAGCGTATCTGATGAAGATGTGTCCTGAAACCGAGGCCTGCTGAATTCTTTACACCTGTGAAGACTCTTCTGTTAACTCCTAAGGCTTCTCCAGTAATGTACTGCGCTGATTGTTAAGTTTCTGCATTTCTAAGTAATTCATTCCAGTCCTTTGGCCTTTATCTGGGGAAGAGCTGCACAGCTTACAGCACATAGCAGATCTATCTTCTGCAGAGGATGGAAATAGGTAATGAACAGGAGCTTATTCAGAGCAGTGCTCTATTGAAATCACACAGTAAAACCTTTCTGCCGGTCTCATATGGCACATTCCAGTGTAATGAAATTGCCATTTGATGAGCTTTATGTATAATTTAGGAGAATAGGGAAAAAAACTCACTTAACAGTTTTGTTAGTAGAAATGGCAATGGATCCACAATATAAACTGTAAACTATTTACAGAATGAGCAGCATTGCTTTTATGATCCTGTACATACTCTTGTGCAGCAATTTTGCAACATGTTCAACCAACATTGTAATGTTGTAATCACATATATAGTAAATGACTTGACCATGCTTTCATGGGTCATGCACTGTGGCACAGTGAATCTGTAATATTCAGTTTGGTAATATTATGCACTACGTACCAATGTTTTCCATTTGATTTATTTAATTTTATTTATTAAATGTACTTGTATAGCACCATCAATTTACGCAGTGCTTTACACATTTGTATTATACATTTACTGATTATCAGTCCCAGCCCAGCTTAAAATCTAAAGTCCTGTCTTTTGGAGCGTGGGAGGAAACCGGAGTACCCGGAGGAAACCCACGTAGGCACAGGGAGAACATGCAAACTCCAGGTAGGTAGTCTCGTGGTTGGGATTTGAACCGACAACCCCAGTGCTGCAAGGTGGAAGTGCTAACCACTTGGCCGCTATGCTGCTTTAAAGTGCATTAGGCTTATTTAAATTTTGGCTAAATACATTCTAAGGGCATCAAAACAAAAGTTATGCAAAGTCATAATCCATGGGTGGTTTGGCTTGTTCAGCATAAAAACAGGACCTGTTTCAATGCTGGGGGGGGGGGGGCACAGGTGTGCAGCATACAGACTGCTTCTGGTAGCCTGGTACAATCAATTACAGGCTGAAATATGTAGGGCTTATAGGGGCATATGCCCCAAATGCAGAAAGTCTTCATGAGGGCTTATGGCTCTGTACAGCCACCACATACTCCAGCCTGTCACTGATTTTGACAGCTGTTCCTCCTGGGCACCAAAAGCCCAGTTTCTTAAGCTTTACAGACCACACCACCCAATGAATGAGGCCTTAAAGTATTTTTTATTTTTTTTTCTAAAGCTGCCGTGGTCTGAGAAGGAAAGCTTGTCCCCTGCCAACATACTGCAGATTAAGAGCCTTGTTCCCTGGAAGCAGTGGTCTCATTGCAGAGTTCTTACACTCAGAGCCAATCCTATAGCTTTGCAATTGCCAAAACTCCCTACTGATTGTAGAGCTCTGGCTTTGACTCGGTAGGGGCAGATAGGGCCTGCTGTCTGTACCCCCATTAAGTTGATTCACCCTCTCTATTTGTCCTGTTTACCATTATCATTGAATGTGAAAGTAAAAGAAAATCCCACACTTTGGGTTTTCCCCAGAAAAGTAATAGGGAGGAAATCTTGCAATGGGGACACTAGTTCTGGTGGCCCCTGTTACGTGAGATTAGATGACCCGTCAGAATTTGTAATGGAAGTGACGTTCCGTTGCAACCATCTTGCTACACCCCGCACTCTTCCACAGTATGGATACTGTTAGAAGGCGGCAAGCGAACATCTTGTTACACCCAGCGGAGTATTGCATTTGACACTTCTTTTTAACAGTAAACTCGGCTTATATAGGGAAATTCTGTATTTTCAAAGCCCTCAGACTGTTTTGATGTTGATTTTTTCATAGCAGCGGTGTTCTGTCAGATAAGCAAACTTGTGAGATCAGCAGGCTTGAGGCTGCTTTTAAATTTCAACATCTAAACAGTCGGATTTTAAAATGCTGTATTTCACTATATAAACTCAGTTTACTGTTAAAAATAAGTGTGAAATGCATGACTCCAGTGGCTTGCCGCCTTCTCACTGTATCCTTGGTGTGAATGAGTTCAGGGTGTAGCAAGATGGCGACAATGGAATGTCATTTCCGTTACAAAATCTGACGGGTCGTCTAATCTGGCAAAACGCCCCCAAGGAATTCTATTAATTTGCAGAGATTTCCTCTCGCTTCCTGTCTGGATAATGGGACAGGAAGTGAAGGGAAAGCTCCACTATGGTATATAGTCCCTTACTCTATCCAAAAAAAGTTTTGCCTATAGTTCTACTTAGTATTCGATGTCTATAGTTGTCCATACCATGGTTTGTCTCCCCCAGAGGGTTCTGTTTCTACTACAGCCCTAGAACACTGAGGGAGGACTATTCCATCTACACAGAGAATCCAAGACAAAAGCTCCAGATAGATGTTGTGTTTGGAAGTCATTGTTGTATGTAGTGTTCTCATTTAAAGCTGTATTAAGCTGGCCATAGATGGGCACATGAAAAATCCGAAAGGCTGGTTGTACCCAAGTTGATCGATCCATTCACTTGAGTGCAATCAGCCTGCCTGTACATGGTTCGAATCTTTGCCAGTCCCTTCTGAACTGACCGTGATTTGAACTGTCTATGGCCCGCTTTGAAGCCAAAAGTAAATATTTATTATAATAATATTGCAGTTTACCAACTCTCAGATGCGGTGGCTGCTTTTTTTTTTTTTTTTTTTTTTTTTTTAAGCTGTCTTTTATTTTCACCTGGTGATCCTGCCAGTAAGTCTTGTTTTTCAATTGAACAAGGTGTCCTACAGATGTAGCAGTCCATTTACCATGGACTGTGGTGCTTACAGTAGTCAGCTTTAATTTGTTTATGTAAAACCTTTTATCCCAAAAGGAAAAAAATATGTTTTTTTATAGTGTTTAACTGCCTCTAAAGTGTTAGCTGGAGTATCTAAATCTGCTAGTACACATCTTGCCCTCCCCTCCCCCCAGACTGACAATGCTGCTGTCCAAAGGTGTCTTTCTCCTTCATCCAGAATGCAGACTCTCTAATACAGGAGGTCTGTTACTGGTAGCGTTGCCAGCTTTTATTAAGCCAAACCGGAACACTTAGTAATGCAGCGCACATAGCGTGCTGCAGCAAAATGTGGGCGTGGCCAAATTGCTTTTGCTGACATCATCACCTGCCTGCCCAGTGATGCCGAACCTGCCCCCAGGCAGCAGCTTCAGGATAGAAACATATTTGTGTGCAACTATCTTAGTTATTTGGGGAGCCACAGCCCAGTCTAAATGTGTCCAAGTTTCAGGTGGACTGAAACCTGGACTGTCTGGGTGAATCCCGGACAGGTGGCAACCCTAGTTACTGGCCAGAACACCAGGTAAGAACAGAGGGGAAAAAAGCCTAATAAAAGAAGCCCAATGCAGCCACCACATCTAATGGTTGGTAAGCTGCTATATATTCAATTTTCGGGTTTAATACTGCTTTAGTCAAAGCGTTCTGACTTCGTATGCAGCTATTTGTCTATTATCCGTTGTATGTTGGGCACAAATCTTTAGATTAAAAAAAGGCAACCAGCACTTGCCATCAGCTTGTGATGGCACACATGGTTTGGCCTCATTTGTCTCCCAATTCTATATTTTTGTGCTGTGAATTCATTGAAATTCCCATTTGGTATTGATGTTCCTTCTATTCTTGCCTAGTAAAGAGTAAGAACAGAAATTAGAATATTGATTGGATCAGCCGGTGTTTTCCTGAATCTGTAGTGTCTGCAATGCTCATTTTGTGCATTCATCATCCTTCTATCTCTACAATACCCTTTACAAGGATTCAGCTATGAACTGTAAACGGGCAACAGCAACACAAGACAGCGCGTGGCTCTCAGAGGTGACCCCTAATCCCTGTATCTATACATTAGGGTTTTTATCAGGTTTTTTTTCTGTAAACAAGTTTCAGTTTAAAACACAAGCTGAGTGATTTTTCAACTTTATTGCTTAGAAAAACCATATTAAACAGGAGCTGTGATACATTATTGGGACAGATTTAATGTACGATGACAGCTTGATATATCAATTCCCCCTTTTGTACTTTTTTATTAGTAGTAAACTTGTTTCTGACCGATTCTTGGTATGCATCTGTTTTAGGTTAAATTCTGTCACAAGTACTATAAAAAAAAAAAAAACGGGACGCTGAAGCTTGGAAAATTATTGCAGTCGACTGTTTAAGATTTCAGCTCCGGGGGATGCAAATGTGCCCAAAGCTATCACATGACGTTTGCATATTATAATAAGGCTGAATTTGGAAAAAAAAAAGCCTTCAATTTGTTAGGCTCTTGCAGCGTAAATCTCTGCAAGGGTTAATGTATAGCACACGACTGATTTTTTTATTTATTTTTTTCCTTTCGATGTGGATGGAGAAAACTCCACTGCCAGCTATTGTACCGTATTTTTCCGTGTATAAGACGCTACTTTATCCTTAAATTGTTAGACTGAAATTCGAGCCGCGTCTTATACACGGTCAGTCAGCCCGGGAGAGAGCCACGCGGGTGCATAGATGGTCATAGCTTGTGAACGGCTTCCTCCAATCACGAGCCGTATGTTAGTGACGTCAGCTGGAGGTAGAGGAGGAGGTGGAGCGTGCGCAGATGCGATCCCGTTCGACGTGGAGACTGCGCAGATGCAGAGAGCGGAGCGTTTTGAGCCCAAAATGTCACAGAATAATATAAGTAAGAGACGGTCTTATTCTGCAAAATTCAAACTCGGTGTAGTTAGCTATGCAAAAGAGCATGGGAATAGAGCTGCAGAGAGACCGTTGACTGTGACTCAGAAGACAGCAGTGATGCAAAAGAAGTTGAAGAAATTCTGTCTGGAACTAGTGATGAAGAAGAGAACATTGATGCAACAGAGGTTGAATACAGTGATATGATGCATAATATACTGGTATGTAAACGTTAATTACTAAATAAAACTGTGTTCTGTTTTACCTGTTTAAAATATGGATTTCTTAATTCTGAGTTGCAAAAGTGGGGGGGCGTCTTATACACGGAAAAATACGGTATGTAGACCGTAGCAACATCTGCAGCTGGCTGAATACCTGAACTTCTCACTGCATCTGACTTGATGTAGTCACTAAGAATTTTCCATCGCCTCCTTCAGTCTTTCAGTGGGAGTTTGTTGAGCCAGATGGCACCAGCAGGGCAACCTACAACTTGAATTATGGCTGATTCAGCAGGAATCTGCTGAAATTCAAGCTGTGTGTGACCGGATAAGGAAACATTTAAGGAGATGTGTGGAAAGTGAAGTAAGCAAGCATACATATTCACCTACAATATATGGCTGCATCCCTGCTGACTCAAAGACTGAGAAAGAACTGAGCAATTACATGACCACTGATCGCTCAGTTCTTGAGTCCACTCTGAGCAGAGAGCAGTGACTTTCAGTCACCACTCACTGCTCTGCCCTCCAGCGCCCAGTGGAGCACTAGACTGTGGAAGGGACCGGAGCAGCCAGCTCAGGATCTCTGAAGCACACTGAGAAGCTGAGTCGGTTACCAATCGGGCATCTGGGTTTATTCTGACATTATTGTTGGGATATATCCAGAGACTAAAGCGGCTCTGGGACATCAGCTGATGGAAAGTTAGCCTGCTGTTGGCTGATTCTGGGTCACAGGAGTGCAAAAGTAAGTGCACTGTAACCCACAAGAGAAGCTTAACTGGACATGTTTTAGGTATATATCTTTTTTAAAACCTGGTTTATCTTGCTCTTTGAGAATTTGTGTGCATAACTTGTGGAGCGGCCAGTAAACACCGGGAGCTGGCTCCCTGACATCGGAGAATAGAGTGAGGAACAATGTCTGCAGCTAAACATTGATACTTGTCACTCATCAAAGTTTAAAACCTCCTGTCAAGCTTGGATTTGGAGATATTTCTCTTCACATCCTGCCTGGGAGACACAACAGGAAGTGAGGAAATCTCACAGGTCTTAAAGTTTTGGATTTAGACACACTTTTCTGTACGTTATTACATTTTATACAAACTCTTGTAACTTATGGTAATATCAATGTGGGTTAATCTGCTTTAATTAAAGATGAACCTTCTACCTCATAGGGTGCATTATTAAAAGTGTTTGTAAAGGGATTTAACTTTTTTTTTATTTTTATTTTTTCTAGAGGAGACCCTCTGTCAAATTTATATTGCTGTCTGTGTCCGCAATTGTCATTGAGTTAGAGGGTGAGGAGGAAATCCAAAATGTTAGTGACATTAAATACAGATTTTTTATTTTTTTTGTTTTAAAAATAACAGACATGTTATACTTGCTGCTCCCATGTAGTGGATTTGCACAGAGCAGCACGGATCCTGCTCTTCTCAGGTCCTCGGGCCAGCACCCCTGGCCCCTCCCTCCTTTCCATTTTCCCCAAAACATGTAGCTTGCTATGGGGGCACCCGAGCAGGCTCACTCCCAAGCCACTGCTCCATGTGTCCATTGATGTGCGGAGCTAGTCTTGGCCATGCTCCTGCTCTCCTCATTGGCTCAGTGGCTTCCGCTGCTGTCTCAGCCAATGAGGAGGGAGAGACCTGGGACAGCTGAGGCTCTCGTGCACATCGCTGGATTGGGTTCAAGTAATTTTTAGGGGGCTGATGGGCACTACTGCACAGAAGTTTATTTTATTTTTTATTTTTTTTACCTTTTATGCGTAGAATGCATGAAGATAAAAAAAAAAAAACATTCTGCCATTACAACCACTTAGAGTTGTCATCAGAACACATTTTTGGATTTAGATAGACTTCCTGGCATACTATATTACATTTTATTCAGTCTCTGAGGCTGGGTTCACACTTGTGTAAATTGGATGTGGGTTTCCCCTTTTGCCTAGGTTATGTGGAAATGTGCATATACATCAATCATTGTAGTAGTATGTACATATAGTTGTGCTCATAAGTTTACACCCAGAATTTGATTTCTTGGCCATTTTTCAGAGAATATGAATGATAACACAAAAACATTTCTTTCACTCATGGTTACTTTTTGGCTGAAGCCATTTATTATCAATCAACTGTGTTTACTCTTTTTAAATCATAATGGCAACAAACTACCTAAATGACCCTGATCAAAAGTTTACATACCCCAGTTCTTAATACCGTGTATTTTGTCTTTTGTGGTATTTGTGGATGAGGCTCTTTATCTTCTCAGATGGTAAAGTTGCCCATTCCTCTTGGCAAAAAGCCTCCAGTTCCTGTAAATTCTTGGACTGTCTTGCATGAACTGCATGTTTGAGATCTTCCCAGAGTGGCTCAATGATATTGAGGTCAGAAGACTGAGATGTCCACTCCATAACCTTCACTTTATTCCGATGAAGCCAATGACAGGTCGACTTGGCCTTGTGTTTTGGATCATTGTCATGTTGGAATGTCCAAGTACGTCCCATGCGCAGCTTCATGGCTGATGAATGCAAATATTCCAGTAGCTTTTGAGAACATACTGCATTCACCTTGCCAACAATGTTGACCAAATTTCCTGTGCCTTTTTGTAGCTCACACATCCCCAAAACATCAGCGATCAACCTCTGTATCTTTCATCATAGGCCTTGTTGACTCCTCTCCAAATGTGGCATTTATAGTTGTTGCCAAAAAGCTAAATTTTGGTCTCATCACTCCAAATGACGTTATACCAGAAGGTTTGAGGCTCATATACATATACGTTGGCAGCCCTGCGCAAAACGATGTACAGGTACGTCGGCTCCTTTAACAGCCTCATCAGGCAAGTTCGTGGGCACGAGCGACAGAACAGGGATCTGTGTGTGTAAACGCACAAATCCTGGTTCTGTCAGGAGGGGAGAGACAGCTCGTGTGTTCCTATTAGTTAGGAACAGCGATATGTCCCCTCCTCTAGTTACTCCCATCACCCCACAGTTAGAAAAAGAATGAATAATTTGTATAGCGCTCAAAGTGAACTGAATCGCATCAAGGCGCTGAGCTTTGTTGTCCAGCTTCTAGAAGAGGAAGGTCTTGAGTTTTTTTCTGAAGACCTGGAGGTTTTCTTCCAAGCGCATGGTTGGTAAAGTGTTCCATAGCCATGGTCCCAGGACAGCGAATCTCCGTTCCCCCTTAGATTTGTACCGAGTTTTTGGAACGAGGAGGAGGTTTTAGTTAGAGGATCGAAGATTGCGGTTGGGCGTGTAGTGTTTTAATTTCTCGAATAGGTATTGAGGAGCGTCTCCATGCACGCATTTGTGGGTGAGGAAGAGGGTCTTGAATGTGATCCGATTCTTTATGGTTAGCCAGTGTAGGTTCCTCAGGGTAGGGGAGATTGATTCCCAGGGTTTTTTCCCCTGTTATCAGCCTTGCCGAACACACACACAACACATTTAACCCCTTGATTGCCTCCTAGTGTTAACCCCTTCCCTGCCAGTGACATTTATACAGTAATCGGTGGCTATTTTTAGCTCTGATTGCTGTATAAATGTCACTGGTCCCACAAAAGTCTCCAATCTGTCCGCTGCAATGTTGCAGTCCCAATGAAAATCACTGATCACCACCATTACTAGTATAAAAAAAACATTTTTTATGAATCTATCATTACAAAGTAAAAAAGTAACAGTACAGCGCATAAATAAATAATCTAAGTGAATGAAAAAGTGACGCTCTATTAGTGCATCAAAACACAAAAGTCCATAGATTTAAAGAACAATAAGTGGAGATGTCAGAAAAAAGATCCGCTGGTGCAATGTGCCTTCAATCGACAAAAATAAGTGATGATGTGATTCCTTCACCAATAAGCAAGATGGACTCTCACCTCAAAATATGGACCCCTGATTTAACAGACAGGTCAGAAAACGCATGTTCCCATCATGGGTAACTCACAGCATTCAGTAGATATAGCGGTAGTGCTCAAAGATTGAATCCTTTTCAGTATCCTCAATTTAATATGATTCCATAAAAAACATAAAAAACAAAATCTAGTGCTCTCTGTTTCCACAAATTTATTTAAAACAGAAGTAAAACAAATACACTCACATTCTGGTGCACTGATCTCCAGTGCTGAGTGCTGGGCATGAAAACAAATGTATCACAGCGTCCATGCATGGATCAGTATAGCAGCTTGCGGATGACGTCACGGCTTAGGTCACGTGGTCCGTACGCGTTGCGTCCCCGAAAGTAGGCGGGACTTCATCAGCGGCCTACCGCCTACTTTCGGGGACGCAACGCGTACGGACCACGTGACCTAAGCCGTGACGTCATCCGCAAGCTGCTATACTGATCCATGCATGGACGCTGTGATACATTTGTTTTCATGCCCAGCACTCAGCACTGGAGATCAGTGCACCAGAATGTGAGTGTATTTCTTTTACTTCTGTTTTAAATAAATTTGTGGAAACAGAGAGTACTAGATTTTGTTTTTTATGTTTTTTATGGAATCATATTAAATTGAGGATACTGAAAAGGATTCAATCTTTGAGCACTACCGCTATATCTACTGAATGCTGTGAGTTACCCATGATGGGAACATGCGTTTTCTGACCTGTCTGTTAAATCAGGGGTCCATATTTTGAGGTGAGAGTCCATCTTGCTTATTGGTGAAGGAATCACATCATCACTTATTTTTGTCGATTGAAGGCACATTGCACCAGCGGATCTTTTTTCTGACATCTCCACTTATTGTTCTTTAAATCTATGGACTTTTGTGTTTTGATGCACTAATAGAGTGTCACTTTTTCATTCACTTAGATTATTTATTTATGCGCTGTACTGTTACTTTTTTACTTTGTAATGTGGGATTTGGTATTTTGACCTATAGTATTCTAGCTGCATGTTTTTTAATTAATTGTTTAATTTTTCACTTATTTGTTGTGTTCAGCGCTGATTGATTCGTTTTATAGTTTATGAATCTATCCCCTATTTTCTTAGACTCTAACTTTTGCGCAAACCAATCAATATACGCTTGCAATTTTATTTGATTTTTTTTTACCAAAATATGTAGAAGATAAACTAAACAAACTGATGAAGAGATTTGTTTCCCCCCCAAAAAAATTGGGATATTTTTTATAGCAAAAATGAAAAAAAAAAAAATAATTTTTTTTTCAATATTGTCGCTTTTTTTGTTTTAACAGCAGAGGTGATCAAATAACTCCAAAAGAAAGCTCTATTTGTGGGAGAAAAAGGACGTCAATTTTGTTTGGGTACAGTGTCGCACGACTGGGCAGTTGTCAGTTAGAGACGTATTGCAAAAAATGTCCGGTCAGAATAGGGGCAAATCCTTCTGGGGCTGAAGTGGTTAAATACACTTCCCTCCAACTGAAATACACTTCTAATTGAAGTATATTCATAATTACAATATTTTACAACTGTTAATGGAGGTGGAGATTTCACGTAAACTCAAGGCAACATCCTGCATCTAATTCGCATTACAGGAGAGTGTGACAGGTTCTCAGTGGAGCCGGTTCACACATCTCCGGGGTGGCCGCAGAGCACACTGTAGAAGGGTTCTCTGGATGCGTTTCAGGTTCGAATTCCGACCTAATTTGGACCTGAAATGGTAAACGGGGATGCACTGGACTCCCTGCTGGGAGGCAAGGTCGCACATAGTGTGAACCAAGCCTTACTGGTACGGAAGTTGAACGTGGCTTTATGTTCTTTGCATGGGCCTCAGGGGGGCAATCATTATCATGGCGTTCTTTCCCGTTCTCCTGTTTTCCATACCAGGTAGCTGGAAAGCTTTGAAACTGTGCCAGGGTTTAATGTTTATAAATTGGCTGGAGCAATGAGCTTTCAACGGCAATATTAGTCTTGTGAAGTGTAATGAGATGATGGTGAAACCGTTCATGTCTGTTTGGCAGATGGCTCATATCTGTATGTGACATAATGAGACTGGAAGCCATTATATATTTATCTGTGGAGGGGCTGACTCTTTAAATGACAGGAGAGCAGGAGCCCGTGTCACGGGTTCACTTAGTTTTGGAGAAATTGCTATTTGCTGGCGTTAAACTGTCACCGTAAGGTTTCTCTATCATTTAATCTTTGCTGTTAATGATGGGAGCTGTGTATATTGAATTTTGTGTTTCATTCTAAATGTAATCCTCATTTCTGACACTTTCAGTGCAGGTCACCGACCGGTAACAATGTGGATTCTTACAGGATTGATGAATTATATAAAAAAAATTAGGGAAAACATTTTTGTCATAGTTGATGTATTTAGAGGAATGTTTGACTTGTTCCAGATGTTAAGTGTATCTGACTAAAAACTAGAATTGCATATGTGGTATAGCATGACATGGGTTGATTTACTAAAACTGGCAAAATCTGGTGCAGCTCTGCATGGTAACCAATTGGCTTCTAACTTAGCGTTGTATTTTTCCATGCAACATTTTTGCCTGCCAGTGTAACTAGGATCACATCACTACTCATATAATAGGTTGTTTAGATATGCTCTGGCACAAGCAATAAGTATCGGGTTTTGTTTTTGCAAGCAACTAGCTCCACTGGAAAATTAGTTGACATGACAGTGATATTGCAGCTCATTCATAGGGACTGATGGGTGCAATTCCACCTGTACAGTAACTGTGAGAAGCTAATAGAACGTGATTGAAAATATATTAAATATTGTAGTTTGGTGTACCATCGTATGTCCTAGAGCAGTGGTCTCTAAACTGCGGCCCTTTGCTTTCCTTTTTATCTGGCCCTTTTCCTTCCACTGATACAAGACACTATTCCTCCCATTGACACCAACAATGGGGTAATATTTTGGTTATTTATATAAACAGTGGGGCACTATTTCTCCCATTGACACCAATGATGGGTCACTATTCCTAAAATTGACACCAAAAATGGAGCATTATTACTCCTGTTGATGCTAATGATGCTACACTGTTCCTCAAACTGACACGAACAATGGGGCACTATTCCTCAAACCGACACCAATGATGGGGCACTATTAATCACACTGACACCAATGATTGGGCACTATTCCATCTACTGAAACCACAGTTTGGGGACTTTTTCTCCCACAGACATCAACGATGGGGGCATTATTTCTCTCCCTAATACCAAAGATGCATTGTTTATTCCCACTGACATAAAAACTGATAGAGTGAGCGCTAGCAGACACACACACACATAAGACTATCAACCAAAATGTTCATGCAAGGAAATTATAGATGCAAGATGGCAAGGAGTGACATGGCATATTGAACATAGAATGGCTTTAGAAAAAGTCCATAATTGTTGTGGATAAATGTCAACTTTGGAAGGCAGCCTGCTTGAAGGAAACTTCTGGAAATTAAAGAGGCGCCACTCTAAGTGCAATAGTTAAAATGGTACTTCAATGTAGACTGAGAACACGGTACTCACAAATGTACATAATTGTCAAGTGTATACGCATTTAATGCCGGATGTCCGTAAAGTGTGTCCTGTCCATGTACTGGGTGGTGGCATGTATCCAGAAAGAGAGCTGGATCATACACTGCGGATACTTGGGGTCGGTGGAGCTCATGCGGGCAACCAGGTGGATGACGTCACTTCCAGTAGTGGGAGCCAATAGGCCCACTCAGTACATGGACAGACGCACTTTACGGACATCCAGCATTAAATGCCTATATGCATGAGTACCGTGTTCTCAATGTACGTTAAAGTACCATTTTAACTATTGCACTCTGAGTGGCTCCTCTGTTTAATTTCCAGTTTACTCCTACTGATGCCAGCATAATTTCTACTCCCAAAGGCCACATGCCATTCTGTCTCCCCCCCCACCAAAGTCTGAAGCACAGGCCCCTGTTCTAGAGTATGGCATGGATCAAATGATAGGGGAAATGTTGACCAGATGGAGTCTGTATTTGACAAACTAACTGCTCCATCAGGTGTATTAATAAAGTATATGTAAAGGAAATGTTTTTTTAGTTCCGGATAAAGTGGGGAAGTGCTAGACCCTCTGTCAAACTTTTACAGCCATCTGTGTCCTGGTTAGAGTCACCTTATTGGTCCTGTTGACCATTGTCACCGACACAAAGTAGGAGAATTCCAAAATGTGTTTGTCAAAAGTCATTGTCAGAAGCGTTGTAAATAGAACAAGAGGTGATGGTTATGCATCCAGTTAAGTCCAATGTTCTGGTCTAGGATAGGTGTTCCTTCACTTTGGGTGATGTCTTCTCATCTCCTCCTACATCTCCAACACTGGAAGTGAAGGGAAGTCTCTCCAGCAGGACAGCAAAAACTGACCTGATAGGGGATTTAACCCTTTACTGCTCTATCAAACAATTGTTTTTTGATAAGATGTAAAATTATAGCGTGATACCTTGCTTTCACAGAAGGTTTTCACCTATTATTTCCTCACAAATCCAAAAGACGGTGATGAATTTATGGATAGAAACATGCAAAGAATTTCTATAGGTACTTGTGGCCAACTGTATATCCAGAACTGAAGGTTTATGGCACAGGTACGGCAGAAAATTGACAACAGTTTATCCGGCTTGCATATAGTCATTTTGAGTTTGGTAGTGCTTGTGAGCATATAGAACCTGTATGGTCTCACCCACACAGGCAAGTACACAGGCATGGATAGACAGACCTTGACTCAGCGCCTGTGCATCCCACGCCCTGCACTTGTCCCTGTGTACATGTCAAACCCGGGTATGTCTGTACGGCCGATGTGTACCCTTTCACTGTTATGGGCTCCTCATACTAGGGCAGAATAGATAAAGGGCGGGCTGTTAATGCTGTGGTGGGTTGAGCAGCCGTGTAAATGCCTCCTTAATGACCGGGGCAGAAAGTGAGGGAATACAACTCGATGAGGATGCACACAGCACTAAGAGGCCCCTACTCTGACCCGCTCCAAAGTTTGGCTGAGGATTACATTAAAGAGGAACTTCTGGATAACTATGAGGTTACTTTACTAAAACTGGAGCGTTGAAAATCTGGTGCAGCTGGGCATGGAAACCAATCCGCTTCCAGGTTTTTTGCTTAATTCAACAAGCTGAAGTTAGAAGCCAATTGGCTAGCATGCAGAGCTGCACCTAATTTTGCACACTCCAGTTTTGGTAAATCAACCCCAATGTATCCTATATAGATTCAGGTTATTTCTTTTTCTTATGTTTGCAAGTAAATTCAGCAGTCTTCCATATTGACAATTGTGTAAAAATATAGCCACAAACTCTACGTTATTACTTTCCACAGTACCTAATATTTAGTTTTAGGAGTTCAATATTACGCCTCAAAAATATTGACATCTGTGGGGTGTGATCAAGTTATTTAGTGATGAAGACACAAGAGAATATATGTGTGCAACTTTACATTCGGCTAATAGACACCACCTACAGACGAATAGTCCTGTTTTTCAAGTTGTGCTTTGATTTTGACAATTCTATATGCTGCTTACGTATCGGGCAATTTGTATGTCCTCTAATATAATATAGACTGTGTTTTTTTGTTTTTGTTTTTTTGTGACACGATGTCTGTATTTACATTGTATTGGTTTGACCTTTTGTTCTGCACATTTTTGTGCTTGTGACATCATTATAATAAACAGTAAAATTCCATTTCATGCCATATAGTGTCAGGCTGATTTAAAGGTTCTATTGAACGTGTCTTGTTACAACAAAAACAAGCAAGAGACCAAAGGGATTTCGGAAATATTTGTATATTATTCTCCTCCGTAATGGAGTTTCCTGTTAAGTACGTTTTGTGTGTGTGTGTGTGTGTGTGTTTTTTGTTTTTTTTTGTTTGTTTTTTTAAGGATTGGGTATTTTTGTTGCATTTTGTCCATTCACATCAATGCGTTGCGAATCTAAGCTGCGTACAAAAAGGGTCCTGTGCGAGTTTGATCCGTGTGTGATGCGAATTCAGTGCAGTATTTGCCATAGAACTGTAGATTAACAGTAGATTTGCCAGAACACAAAGAATTCAATGAAAATTCCCAATGCAATCGGATCAAATTCGCACAAAATTCGCACCGCAGCAGTGTGAACCTTAAAACTGAATTGGAACAAGGAATTTCCATATTTAAAAGAGAATCCCTTTTTTTTTTTTTTTTTTTTTTTTTTTTATTATTTCTTTTAAAAAATCTTTAGTAAATTTACAAACCTCATCAGTGTTTCTGATGCGTGTTCCTTGATCCCCCACATAATATAATATATTTTTTTTTTTTTTTTTGTTTTTTTTTTATAGTAACCTCTACATAGATACCGCTGCCCAGTTCAGTGATGGCAAACCTTGGCACCCCAGATGTTTTGAAACTACATTTCCCATGATGCTCATGCACTTCACAATGTAATGGAGCATCATGGGAAATGTAGTTCCAAAACATCTGGGGTGCCAATGTTCTCCATCACTGCCCTAGTTGATTTCCTGTTGCGAGGCATGCCTTCCACATGTGAATAAATCACATTTCGTGCATGCAGACAATGCTGAATAAATAGTAAGGTATTGTAAGTTGCCATTATAGTGTTGACGTCCACATACACAGCACTTTTTGCAAGAGTGGAAACCTACAAACAAATGGGCCAGATGTTGAAGAGTTTTGTCACAAGACGCAGAAATTGCGGGACAATGCGTATAGACTGCCTAGGTCAGTGATGGCAAACCTTGGCACCCCAGTTGTTTTGGAACTACATTTCCCATGATGCTCGTGCACTTCAAAATGTAGTTGAGCATCATGGGAAATGTAGTTCCAAAACATCTGGGATGCCAAAGGTCTACATCACTGGCCTAGGTTGTCCCACCATATAGCTCAGGGGTTGACAAATTTGTTTGGAATCTAGGAGCCAGCTAAAAAAGTTAGGAGCCAGGTCTGTGACGGCGATCTGGACCTGTCCCTGGCCTGACATGGAGACGAGTGAGGGGAAGACAGCCCCCAGCCACCCACCTGTCTCCAAGTCATTGCCCATAGCTCTTAGAGGGACATTTTATTTGTTTATTTTTTTTCAAATGACAAATTTTTTTTTAATTGCATTTTAGTGTAAATATGAGATGTGAGGTCTCTCTGACCCCAGATCTCATATACAAGAGGACCTGTCATGCTTTTTTCTGTTACAAGGGATTTTTATATTCCTTGTAATAGGAATAAAAGTGAGACGCACATTTTTTTTTTTTTTTTAAAGAACAGTGAAAAAAATAAAAATAAAAGTTAAAATAAGAAAGAAATTTTTTTTTTAAACGCGCCCGTCCCGCCAAGCTTGCGTGCAGAAGCGAACACATATATGAAAGCGGTGTAAGTGTAAGTAAGAGCAATAATTCTAGCCCCAGACCTCCTCTGTAACTCAAAACATGCAACCTGTAGAATTTTTTAAACGTCGCCTATGGAGATTTTAAAGGGTAAAAGTTTGTCACCATTCCATGAGCGGGCGCAATTTTGAAGCATGACATGTTGGGTATCGATTTACTCGGCGTAACATTATCTTTCACAATATAAAAAAAAATTGGGCTAACTTTACTGTTGTCTTATTTTTTTATATTAAATAAATTATTTTTCCCCCAAAAAAGTGCGCTTGTAAGTCCGCTGTGCAAATACGGTGTGACAGACATTATTGCAACGACCACCATTTTACTCTCTAGGGTGTTAGAATAAAAAAAAAAAATATATATATATATATATATATATATATATATATATATATATATATATATATATATATATATATATATTATAATGTTTAGGGGTTCTAAGTAAAGGGAAGGAGATGGAGCTTGCCCTGCCTGCCAGCCTATTGGCATTGCTGGTTGTGCGGGGGGGTCCACGGAGACAGGATACCCCCAGCTGTGCTGCGCCAGGTCGCTAATTCTAGTCGCAAATGCGACCTGACGCCCGGGTTTTGTCGAGCCCTGATATAGCTGATCCCTTAACCACTTGAGACCCGCGCTATAGCCGAATGACGGCTACAGCGCGGATCTCCTTTGCCGGGACTACGTCTATTGACGTTGCCCCGTGCATGAGCGGCCTGCGCGCCCCCTGAGGGGCGCACGCGGCACGCTCTGTGATCGGTGAGTCTATGTGACTCGCCTGATCACTGATCCGAGCAAGGGGTCGATCCCGACCCCTTATCACGTGATCAGCTGTCAGCCAATGACAGCTGATCATGTGATACAATGGAGTCGGTAATCGGCTATTATTCCTCCTCGCGCTGACAGCGCGAGGAGAAAAAAAAAAGAGCCGATCACCGGTGGCTGTGATCGGGACATCAGTCCCGATCATGGCCAGCCCTGCCAGTGCCCACCTGCCCCCTGCCAGTGCCACATCATTAAAAAATAAGTGCCCCCGTCAGTGCCACCCAGCAGTGCCCATAGTGCCACCCAGCAGTGCCCACAATCTGCCTCAACAAAGGTGCTGCACCCCAGTGCCACATATCCGTGCCCATCAGTATCATCTACCAGTGCCCATCAGTGCCACCTATCAGTGCCCATCAGTCCCATGTATCAGTGGTACCTATCAGTGCCCCTTAGTGCCACCCTATCTGTGCCACCTTATCTGTGCCCATCTTTGCCCATCAGTGCCGCCTTATCTGTGCCCATCGGTTCCGCCTTATCTGTGCCTATTAGTGCCGCCTTAACTATGCCTATCAGTGTCCACCAGTGCAGCCTATCAGTGCCGCCTCATCAGCGCACTTCAATGAAGGAGAAAAATTACCTGTTTGCAAAATTTTATAACAAACTATTAAACATGATTTTTATTTTTTTGCATATTTTTTTGTTTGTTTAGCAAAAAATAAAACTCCCAGCTGTAATTAAATACTACCAAAAGAAAGCTCTATTTGTGGGAAAAAAATGATAAAAATTTCATTTGGGTACAGTGTTGTATGCCCGCGCAATTGTCATTCAAAGTGCGTCAGTGCTGAAAGCTGAAAATTGGTCTGGGCAGGAGGGGGGTTTAAGTGCCCAGTAAGCAAGTGGTTAAAGAAATGTTAATTGTTGCATACTTATACATGGATTAAGGCCGGGTTCACACCGCTGCGATGCGGGAACGCCGCAAATCCGCGGCGTTTTCCCGCATCGCACACCTCCCGCCGGCAGTTCACACTGCCCTATGCGGACGGCTGGGAGTGTCAATGATATGTTAATGACACCCCCAGATCCGTCCGCATATCGCAGTGCGATCTGCCGACTCGCACAGGAATCGGATCACATGGTGTGAACCCCCATGCGATCCGATTCTGTTGCGGACCAAAAAAAGGGTCCCGTGCGAGTTTGCTGCGGGAGCGATGCAAATTCAGCCATACTATCTGTATGGCTGAACTCGCACCGCTACGGAGATCGGATGTGATTTGCGGTGCGAATCACATCCGGATCTCCCCCCGCAGCAGTGTGAACCCAGCCTAAAACTGAAAGACACAAACATCAGGGCACTACATTGCATAGAGAAAAAAAAAATATAGAGAGATATTTAAAATGTAAATAAGACTTTGATGGCCCATTCACATCTTGCTGTTCTTGTGCATTGCATTAGGCTTCATGTACACAGCTGCTGGTAAACGGACATTTAGGAGCAGTTGGGTTTTTTTTCAGCTCCCCCGAACTCTCCTCTGTTATCTTTATCAGTACATGTACACAGGGTCGTTTATAGTGGTTTACAGGGAGTTGAATTCAGAAGCATTTTTTGTAAAGCAAAAAAATGCATTCAGGACGGATGTTCAGAGGCATTTAAAACTCCAAATGCCTGTAACAGTGTGTAAACGCGGTAACACGCTTTTAGCTGTGTTTTAGTTTACAGGCTTTTTTAATTTTTGACTATTTGCAATGAGTTAAAAAAAAAAATCCTCTTTATTTCCCAATAATTCTGTTAATCATCGCAATGCAAACTTTTGTCTAAATAATAAATAGGAATCTGTTGAGTGCAGAGGTACAAGTTATGCAGAAACTCTAAAGTTGACCCCACTATGTAGTTTTCCAGGATATGCAATGGACATAGACTCCAAGACGTATGGAAACTTTGCAGTATGTTACCGAGTATTCCTCATTTATCAGTCTTGTACATTTTGAGTGACACACACTCCTATTTGCAAGTATCTGATCCAGGAGTTCAAAGTCTTCTCTGTGTGTGTGTGTGTGTGTGTGTGTGTTTGGGGGGGGGGGGGGGGGTACTGCACCATCTACATACAGTATCCGCTGTGTAGTCTTGCTGTATGCTGCGCTGCACTTGGATGATTCCTGGCTCAGCTGTTGTTTGCCAAATCCTGCTCTACACAACCATTTATCATCCCACCTCTGTCATGACTATATTTGGATTTGCAAAGAAAAAGGCCAGCAGACTTGCAAACACTCATGGTTATTTATTAACTCGCCTTAAGTTAACCACAGGCATATTTTATCAGAATGCATTTGTGTCGCTTGTTCATTGCAGGCAAGATTCTGTTTTTTAAAAGTTGTGCGCAGCCAAAGAAAGTAAATTCATACAACATACGAAAACCTACCCACTATCATTTACCATTTTATTTATTTTATTGTCATTTGCTTGACCCATGTTTTGTATGGCTCAGAAAAAAGCTGTTGACTTTCTGCGTATTAATAGTAACTAATGTGCAATGTGTGACAGCACAGCGGCTTGTAGCCTCTGCCAGGGGGCACATGTGATGGGGTAACGCTGACAACACAAGAGCACAGTTGGGAGACTGTTGTCATCCCTTCTCAGGAGGCGGCACAACAAAAATGCTCAGGGTAGCTCGCCAAGGCATATCCTTAATCTGGGTTTCAGCTTCTTGTCCAGTTTTACCTGTAGCACACTAGTCCACCCCTCTGCCAAATACTACTCCTTCCCACTGCTCAGTACTGCCATTTTGTTGACAGTCTGGGATCTTGGGAAAATGCTGTTGAGCATGAAAGTGGGCAGGTGAGATATTCTCATCTTGGTATGTTCAGACAACTCAAAGTGGAACCTTGGTCAGAAAATTAAGTCCTGCTAGATCACTTTCGGCTGGCCCCTTTTGCAGGCATAGCTATGTAAAACACTAAAAATAAATGCCTATACTGTTTAAAATCCAGTAATACACTGTCACCCTGCTCTGCACATGCTCAGATGCTCTCCATTTTTAGGCACTGCTGAGTTTGTAGAGGCTGATCTGCTGACAGCCTTAAAGCTGAATAAAACCCCTCTATCCTTTACAGCAGTGGATATCAACCCTGTCCTCAGGGCCCACTAACAGGCCAGGTTTGCAAGATAGCTGAAATACATCACAGATGATACTGCTCAGTGATTGCAGTATTCTAGTCTGTATCTCCCCAAGGTAATACATAAAACCTGGCCTGTTAGTGGACCCTGAGGACAGGGTTGATGACCACTGCTTTACAGCCAAGGAATCTGCTTTTGTTTCGTCTGAGACTGCGATGGTGCTGCACGTGATCAGTGACGACACCAGCCATTTAATGGTGTAACAAGTAAATGTGACTGTTAAATCGATGGGTTTAGTTCTACTTTATGATTTACTGCTGGGGCTTTGGGCTTCATCAAAATGTCATCTTCCAGCAAGAAGAAACAGGAGCAATGCTGGAGGCAATTTACAGTACACACACACACACACACACACACACACACACACACACATTTTGGTGGCATAATTATTCATGTGGAATGCATGTTTCTTGCTAAAGAACATTCTTTCCTTTTTTTTGTTTGTTGTTGTTATGGGTAAAGTTCAGTTTTAAGCACACATTCAGAAAGTCGGTTAAGCAGGAACCAGCTGACTTCTGTTGAACGTTCCTGCTGGAAAACCAGCATTCGATTAGTGCTTACAGCCAAAATCGGGAGTAGACTGCCTGTGGCCAGACTAACTTGTCCTTTAAAGCTCCTTCTTTTATGTGGCAGTGCGATAGCCAACCCAACATCTGGCACTGATATTTGTAATTTGATATTTATGAAATATGGAAATGAATTCACCATGTAGGGTAAATTCAGGAGTAGATGCTTCAAAGTCATTGTGTGTGGTGGTTCCGTCTTGCAGTTTACATGACCTTGCCATGATTTGCACACTTGGTAATCTGTCATACGCCTTGTTTTCCACAGAAGTGCTCTGGCTGGAAGGATGCTCTCATTCTCCCTGACGTGACTTTAGCTGCCGGGATGCTAGTTGTCTGCTGCCAAATATCCTCTGGCCAGTTTTACTGCAGGTGGCACTGGGTAGTAAAGTCATATTCTTGTCTGTTCTTCAGCAGCTGTACACTTCAGCACAGTGAGCACATACCCTTACATCATCACCATCATCATCCCCAGCTACATTTTAGTTTTCTGTGAAGTAAGACACTTTGAAGGAAAATGGTGTTGATGTGGAGTTTGTCAGGGTGCCACATTGAGCCAATGGCTTCAATACTTCTGGCTTTCAAAACAGAAGAAATGTAAGGGTGCAGCTAATTGTAGTACATCCCAGCTGAGATCCGCTGCTAAAAACCTTATATTCCACATGCTGAGTGTGGCCGTACAACATTGCTTTATGCAGGTCATTTATCTGAAACACAGAAGAATGCTTGAAGATATTTACACAGTACATATACTGACATTTGAAAGCCTTTTGCCTTGTTAGATGAATGCACATGTTCCATAGCCATATAAATTATACTTTTTGGCTGCAATATATATATATATATATATATATATATATATATATATATATATATATATATATATATATAGTTAAATTGTCTTTAAGCCCAGACTATGAAACACTCTCATTACATGCTATATAATAGAGTGTTTATACTCACAAAGCAACTAAATCACTTGTTTTGTATAGAGTGAAATATACCTGGTTGATCCTGCCTTCAGCCGTCCCTCCCATCTTCTCTGTGTCCCCACTGGAGCTTGAGATTGCGTAGACCAGCTGGTGTTCTCTATGGAGCATGCTCAATTTTAGTTCCCTTCTAAGCTCTCCATTTCCTTCTTTTTCTTATCTGTGTAGCCCACATGACTATAGAGTCACACATGTGGGTGTATTCACAGTGATAAAGTATCAAGGTTTTTATTCCATTAAAAGTCAGGGATACAATTCAAAAAAGTATGATCAAGGCTAGAAAGAACATAAGATTTCAATATCATTCTGATATTGGTACAGTATCCACTCCACAGGGTCATATTTAAATTGTAAAGGAAATGTCAAAACTATACAAAAATAAGTGCTGAATGATAAAGTTGAAAAAAAATAAATAAGAGAAAAATTATAATTTTCTTTTATTTATTATTATAAAATGATACAATATGTTAACCCTTAACCACTTCCTGACTGGCGCACGCTGATGTACGTTGGCAGAATGGCACGGGCAGGCACATTGTCATACAGGTATGTCCATTTCTATATGCCGCCGGCAGCGTGCTCGCGTGCCGCTCGGGACCCCTGTGAGTCCGGTCGCGGGTCCTGCGGACTCGATACCCGCGATCATCTCATGGAGAGGCTGAACGGGAAGATGCTGTTGTAAACGGCATCTCCCCATTCTGCCTAGCAACAAGTGACACTGATCTCTGCTCCATGTTTGAGCAGAGATCAGTGTTCACTAACACAAAGCCCAGCCCCCCACAGTTAGTAACGCGCCCCTAGGAACAGTTAACCCCTACACTGCCACCCCCTGGTTAATCCCTTCACTGCAAGTGTCCTTTACACAGGAATCACTGCATTTGTAGAGCATTGATTTCTGTATAAATGACAATGGTCCCAAAAATGTGTCAAAAATGTCCGATGTGTCCGCCATAATGTCGCAGTCACAATAAAAATCGCTGATCGCTGCCATTACTAGTAAAACAAAAAATTTGTAATAAAAATGCCATAAAACTGTCCCCTATTTTGTAAATGCGCAAACCAATCAATCGCTTATTGCGATTTTTTTATTTTTTACCAAAAATATGTAGAAGAATATGTATTGGCCTAAACTGAGGGAAATTTTTTTTTTTTTTTTTTTATATATATATTTTTGGGGGATATTTATTATAACAAAAAGTAAAAAATAATGCGTTTTTTTTTTTTTTTCAAAATTTGTTTGGGAGCCATGTCGTACAACTGCGCAATTGTCAGTTAAAGCGTCGCAGTGCCGAATTGCAAAAAGTGGTCTGGTCTTAAGCCAGCAAAATGGTCCAGTCTGAAAGTGGTTAATGTATAATTTAAATAATGGTATATGTGCACCTGTTATTGTAATTTCTTCTATTGCTGGTATGTTGTTGGTACCAAGCTAATCATGGTTTGGAAATACTGATCTTCTAAGCAATCCACTGCATTTGCCCAGCTATTACTATCGCTCATATTAGGTTTGTTCTAATAATTATTTGTGTTTGTCTAATTTCTTTTTGATCACTAGGAAAAAAAAAATCTTGGATGTTTTGTGACCTTTAATGAGAATATACTGTAAGTGGCACCAACATAAATGGGACAGAGATCGAGCTAATTTGCCAATCTCTAAAATGATCTGCATATCCCAGCTGTCATATGATTATTCTGTTGCTTAACTATAAAAAAATGAATAAAGATCCATGTAGAATAAGAAATAACGAGATGTATTTTAAGAACGGGTTCATTGCAAGTTCACAGCTATAGTGAAAAAGAGAGGCCTGTGTGTGTCCTCTGTGCGTTGTGATCAGGCCAGTGCCTGACAAGAGGGCACCTCATATCCACAGACAGAGGAGCCAAAACCGCTATTCACAGGCTAATGGGCTAACAGGCTTCTCTTGTACTTTTACATTGGTGTTCTCTTTCATAGACTTGTATTCACAGTAGGCTCGCTTAGTAAAAATAGCTCCTAGAAATGCTCAAAAGATATTCCTAACTTTTCAGGAGCTTGGGATATTCATATAACAATTCCTGTCTTAGATTTTTCCTCCTTCAAATACAATCTTCAGCCCTATGATATAAGGACAGTTTACTAACAATCAATTGCATATCAATTGCATATCAAAATTGATTTTTGCACTGCTTGTACATTTTCTGTGCTAAAATGTTCGATATAAACTTACAGAATTGCTTAGTGATGTAGACTTCCTGCAAATCAACGGTTCGTCTCATGCATCTTCATCTAATTGGATATTTCTCAGCTTCAAGTATAATACCGAAGTCCTTTATTGACAGAGGAGGTCAAGAATATCCTTTATGGAATTATAGTTTGAACTGCAAGTCTGCACGAAGGTGGAATTGACCATGGCTTCCAAAAGGGGTATCATTTATTGTTTTAAACCTCCAGGCTTCCAGAAATGTTCTTCATGGTGTACGCTCTCACCACCTGTCATTAATTGGGCCTCTGCTCTTAACGTGAATGTAATCCCCGTTGTCTGTCTGTTTTGGCCTCTTAAAGTGGTTGTAAACCCTTACAACCAACTTTGACCTACAGGTAAGCCTAGATTAAGGCTTACCTGTAGGTCCAAGAAATATCTCCTAAACCTATACGGTTTAGGAGATATTTACCGGAAGACGGCCACCGCAGATCGCGTCGATATGCCGCGAATGTCGGCTCGCATGCGTGGGAGTGATGTCATCGCGGCTCCGGCGAATCACAGCGCCGGAGCAGCAAGACCTGGAAGTCGCTCCAGGATACATGGCAGCGGCGAAGAGGAAGACGGAGGACCGATTCGGGGGCTTTGTTGGCTTCGTTCTTCATAAGTTATTCATAATGAGCTAGTAGGCTATGCCTACTAGCTCATTATGCCTTTGCCTTACAGGGTGTGTTTTTTTTTTTTTTTTTTGCCTTTACTTCCTCATTAAAGCCTGATGCACACTATCAGAATTTTTTCTTTTAACCCAGTGGAACGGAATAAACCCAATGGAATAAAAGGAGCTCACTGTGATAACTATGCAATGTTAGTAGAGCAATCTCCCTGCTGAGCTATTTTGTTCTGACAGGGAGACTGCCCTCCTGACAGAACACACCAATCAGTTCTATCAGCCATTGGCTGCCAGCGCTGATTGGACCCTGATTTTCCAGCAATTCCCATTTGACAGAAGCCAGGCAAGTTGATGGTGTGCACACGGGCTGAATGATGGCTGGTTTCTGTTGAACTAGCCGATACCGGACAATATTCAGCCCATATGTACCAGACTTAAAGGAGAAGTCCAGCCTGAGCTTTTTAGGCTGGAATTCTAAGGGTCACAGGAGTGCAATTAGTTCCCCCCCGGTACCCATTTTCAGTGGAGAGCAGTCTGAAGTCCACTCTCCGCAGATGTTGCTGCAATGAGTCGAAGCAGGGCGTCATCCCGACTTCCGAAGTCTGGATCCTCCCTGCTGCTTTTACTGATTGCAGTCTTAGCGAGCTGCTGAGGCAGCTGCTCTCCGCCCCGTTACAACTCCTCTGAGCTCCAATGAGTGTGGAGGAGCAGAGAGGAGCGCTGTTGACCAACAGTAGCTCTCCTCTTGGGGATCTGTGAGAACCGAGCCAAAAATCCCCATACTTCTCTTTTAAGGCTGCATTTCGTGTTTAAAAAGTGAGGACATAATTATTTTTGTCCACCTCTATTATTTGCTAGAGTATTTGCTTTACTTTAATGCTAATTGGTATCTTGTGAAAGTGTGTGTATCTTAGATAATAGTGAAGGGATAATAGTAGTCGATAAACTTTTGACCTTATGAAGTATAGTCCAACTTTCTCACCCTTGAGTGTAGGTATGTTTGTTTATGGCTAACTTATAACGTCAGTGACTCATTTAGTACATCTTTTTATGCTAAACATACATTGACATAAGACCATTCTTAGCAAATTTGCACAAGATCTTTTATAGGAACCATGGCAGCCATCAGAAATTTTGGGGCCCCTTTCACAGCTTTATGCCTGGGTCCCCCCCCCCCGGGGCCCGACCCCCAACATTCTCCAGGGCCCATCCACTAGTTGTCCCACTGAATCGGCCCACTGACCATCTCGCTGTGTTCGTCAGTGCACTAGAGGCGATTCAGTTCGCATTGTGCGCTATACAAGTATTTCATTCATTCATTCACCCACTTTTATTTTAACATTCTTGCGCCTTAATATATGAAAAGTGTATTAAAAGTCATCAGTGCTTTCAATATTTAACAGTAAGGCCCCTTTTACACTGGGGCAGTGGGTGCGTCGGCGGTAAAGAGCACTAAAGAGAAGTAAATTCACTGCGCTATTCGGCCACTAGCAGGGCTCTTTTACCTCCCGGTAGCGGCTGAGAAAGGGTTAAATCCACCGTAAAGCGCTACTGCAGCAGCGCTATGCCGGCGGTATAGCTGTTCTGCCCCATTCATTTCAATGGGCTGGAGTGGTATACACACCGCTCCTTCACCACTACAAAGATTCGATGGATGGTGCTCGGCCTGGGTGGGGATGCGTACGTTGTGGAGACTGGAGGGATGAATGGTGCTCGGCCTGGGTGGGATGCGTGCGTTGTGGATACCCTGAGGGCTTTCACACTGGAGCGGTGCTCTGGCAGGGCGTCACAAAAAGTCCTGCCAGCAGCTTCTTTGGAGTGGTGAACTCACCACTTTTCCATGGCTGAGCCCCGTTGAAATCAATGGGGCAGCCCTGTGATACCGCCCACAAAACGCCACTCCGGCGTTTTGCGGGCGGATTTAGCCCCTTTACGGCTGCTAGCAACCCGTAGTTGCAGGAAAGAAAATGGTATCATCTATGGCTGGCTTTACCAAAGAAAAATACATACTTAAAAATGCTGTTTTCCCAAACAAAAAATAGCCAAGAAAGCCCACCTCTGCAGATCACTTTTATTGGTTGTTTTAAATTGAAGGTTTCTTTAGATTTCTATGGGTAGCGTTATAATAGGCACACATATGCCAAGTGCTTTCAATTTGTCATCCTTTCCAAAAATAATCAAATGGATAAAGGCAATGTTTCCAGATCGTTGGTTTACAAATATATTAACAGCTCACAAAGGGTTGCCTTGATCCATTCATTTTTGTTTTGTAAGGTTGGTTGGAAGTAGAAATTGTTAGAGAACTTTCTCTGTATATGGCTTGTATTTCACAAGTATTTGTGCAAGAAGGTTCTTAAATTCCTTACTTTGATTCCCAAGTTTCACTAGATGTTGGGTAGAAGTGTGAAGATGGTTCACTTTTAGCTAGAAGTTTGAAGTTTAAAATTTCAGCAATACTATGGGACGGAGTCCTAATAGTCCCCTCTGATTATGTTCTTCCATTATTATAAAGATCCTTCAGAAAAACTGGATATATATTGAAAGATGGAGGTTGAATGCAGTAATATGGAAAATAGTAATGGCATTGAGTATTTGTTTCTTATAAACGACTTGGTTAGAACTGCTGACATTTATATTTTTGGGTCAGGTAGCCAAATCTTTGACACATCTATACCATGCAAGAATACACGCTGATACATGGTGTGGCTGCATCTGACATCCCATGACAATGGAATACTGGCAGAAGAGTCATTTAATGTCATAATCTGCTGAAATCATTGCCAGATAAAATACCTAAAGGTCCAGATCCCTTTTTGAAGTCTGCATAGGAAAACCCCTGTTGTACTTGGCAAAACACTATTGAGCATTCGAAGTGGGCTAAAAAGTACAGTTGTTACCCTGTTGCCTGGGTTTGTTGACTTGCACAACAGATGTGTTTTAGAGGAATCTGGGAAAATTTACAATTTCATCACATGTCCTGGTTTTATTTTCGTTTCCAGGCTCTAAAATTAGAAAAGAGGATGTCACAGTAAGCTTGCTATAAGCTAATTACATCAAATGGACTCCCCTGGCAGTTAAATAGCAGATTACTGTAATTACAAAATTGTTTCTTTTACCATATCATCCATCCTGTCACCCTTATTAAAGATTATTCTAGCTGCTTTTAAAATACAAAGCATTATTGAATAATAGTGATTTCAGTTTTGTCTATACATATGACATGAAAGAAGGTGGCAAGATGTGCCCTTTAAGTAGGGTCAGTCGGTATAATGCAAGCCTGTTTTTAAGATTTTTAAGTTTTAGGCCCCTTTCACACTTGTGCTACTCCAAAGTCGCACAATTTTGCCGCAATTTCGTGGCCGCGATTTTGACAAGTTATACGACCTGTGGATCTGACTTTGCCCCACAACTTGAAGTACAACTTCAATGAGCAGGGGCACGACTTTGATTACCAAATAATTAGGGGGAACTCCACACCAATTAATTTTTTTTAAACTGGCATGGGGCCCCTCTTCGGATTTTAAGGGGGACCCTGCGCTGAAAAAACAGCGTGAGGATCCCCCCCCCAAAATCCATACCATACCCTTATCCGAGCACCAGCCTGGCCGGTCAGGCAAGGGGGTGGGGGACAAGCGAGCCTATGTGTATTGTGTTTTTTTTTTTACACTTTTTTTCCCCCAGGTGAATGGGTAGGGGTACGATGTACCCCATACTCATTCACATAGGGTGGGGGCCGGGATCTTCCGATAAGCCCCCCTCAGACCCCGACAACCAACGAGCAGGTTTGTTGGGAAGGGGTCCTTGTCCTCATCAACATGGGGGCAAGGTGCTATGGGGGTGGGGGGCAAGGTGCTGGGTGGCAGGGTCCCCCCTCCACCTGCCCCAAAGTACCCACCCCCATGTTGAGGGTATGCGGCCTGGTACGGCTCATAAGGGGGGGGCGGCGCTCGCTCGTCCCCACCCCCTTTCCTGACCACCCAGGCTGGTGCTCAGATAAGGGTCTGGTATGGATTTTGAGGGGGCCCTTAAAATCCATACCAGACCGAAGGGACCAGTATGCTCATGAAGGGCGAACCCATGCCGTTTAAAAAATAAAATAAAAATTGGCGTGGTGTTCCCCTTTATGCACACGTCGCATGCCAAAGTCGGATCAGTTAATACGGAATCCGACTTCAAAGTAGTTCCTGCACTACTTTTTTTCTGAAGTCGACACGACTTAAAGTCGTGCCAATATGAATGGTAGTCATTCAAAATCATGGAGAATGACTTGTCATGCGATTTGTGCAGTCCAAAAACGTGGGACAAGTTGTACAAGTGTGAAAGGGGTCTTAAGTTTGTTAGCCAGTATAACCATAAAAACACACACAAGGGAAATGCATACTAAAATACAAAGTATATGATCAAAGCTTTTGTTTTTATTCTGGGCATATCTTTGCCACCCCAGTAGCTAGAATCGCCTTGTTGTGTGTTTTTTTTTTTTAACTGTATAATCAATTAAACAGCAATTCTAGGAAATGCCTTTTTAATCTGTTAATTGGTACTTGTGGTTTGGGTGGTCTGCTTCCTGAAGCATGTTCCATTTGAGAGATTTCCATTTGATAGAGAAATGAGGGACCTCCTCGGAGTACAAACTGGAGTAAAGGAGGGTTAGTTAAAAACTGACAAGTGTTCTAATCCCTCTGCACTGTATCCAAAAACAGTTTTGCCTTTAGTTATACTTTATATCTAGAGCCAACATTGTATGTTTTAAATTTTGGTTAGAGTGGTTTAGAATCTCTCGCGAAAAAAATCTATTTAGCTGTAGATGTACTTGACTTAGTAAAATTTTCTTTTTTTGGTATCTTTTTAATGTTTTCTTTGAGATATATGTATGTATATAAGCAAGATATCGGGGGCATTAAATGGCTTGTTTGAAGGCCATTCTCAGTTTACCACACCCCTCTTCACTCCGGTGGAGAATCAAAGTAATGGAAGTGGGCTCAGAAATGAATGACATTTTGGTCTTTCCACACATCATTGTCGCCCCCAATTCCAACCTCTAAAGCTGGTTCCTCGATAGTCCTGTCACATCTGTTCAGAACTGGCGATGGCCTCTTAATCCTGGAGGGCAGTGGTACAATGAGAACTAATGAAAGAAACCAGCAAGTCAGAGGCACAGTAACCGATGTCATGTTAAATCCCCCTGCAGAATGAGGACAGCCTAGCAGAAACTACACTGCTGGTAATTACGTTTGAAAGCGCAGAGCAAATAAGATAGAGCTAATGGAAAGAGCAGGAAATACCAGAAGGACACAGAGATAACTATAATTTCTTAACCAATTTGTCTGTGAAGGTCGTAACTATATTGCAGGCTTATGTAGTGATTCATAGCTACAGCTCGTCTTATGTAGGTTAAACTGTCCATCCTTCTGTTCTTTGCTACAAACCACAAAAAGTATTCCTTTTGATAATGAATTCCATAGAGATGGCATCATTACTTTTGAGATGTGAATTTTTTTTTTTTTTTTTTTTTTTAATCATTAGTGATATATATGACACGAATGGTTTCCTTATCAATCCTACGAAGGCCTTCTGGCTCGGTCAGCATTTGGTCTGGACTCTTAAGTACAATGCAAACTATTATTGTAATACCATCTGTCAGGATTTATATTAACCCAAGCGCAATAGATTTGTGTTTTTATAATAAAAGTTTATTGAAAGTGACCTGAATGAATATTCTATATTGGGAGGCATAAAGGGGGAGGTTGATGCATATTGTTGTCAATCACCACTGCACACAGTTGAAGGAACCCATAGACATCTGATAGAGATAGGAAGATAATTCTAAAAAAATAAATACTCGTGGGAGCTGTGGCATCCAGATGGGAAAATGGAAAGGGGGGTTTTGTATATTACCTATTAGTATTGTCTCCAGCTCTTTTACTAGTGTTGGCCCGGTCTTCTCAGTCATTGTTGTCTTCTTCCCTCCGCTCTCTTCCGATGTCGACACAACGCTCTCTCCGCTGTAATGCAGTGTATGCGGTGCGCAGCAATTTATATAGGAATGGGGCGTGGTGACCCCATCCCCTTATGACCTCAGAGTCCCATCATGCCTCGGGCTGTGATGTCATAAGGGGGCGGGGTCACTGGGTGACATCGCCCAGATGGCCACGCCCCATGCCTATATAAATCATGGCGCACACGGCATTGCAGCGAGAGAGACAGTTGTCAACATCAGAAGAGAGAAGAGGGAAAAAAAACACGGCAACGATGGAGACTACCGGGCCAACACTAGTAAAAGAGCTGGAACATAGCGGAGGAGCCTGGCAGAAGGCACCGGAGAGTGGGAGAAGAGGCCGGAGAAGTCAGAAGAAGACCCCTGGAGCTGCCTAATTACTTTAAAAACCTGTGTAGTGTGTGTTGTTGTTGTTGTTTTTTTTTTTTTTTTTTTACGCTTCCCCCCCCCCCCCAGGTGAATGGGTAGGGGTACGATGTACCCCGTACTCATTCACATAGGGTGGGGGGCCGGGATCTGGGGGCCCCCTTTAATAAGACCCTGCAGACCCTGACGGGCAGGGTTGTTGGGAAGGGGTCCTTGTCCTCATCAACATGGGGGCAAGGTGCCTGAACTCGTGGGAACAGTGACATCCAGATGGGAAAATGGAAAGCGGGGGTGTTGTATACTACCTATGAGTATTGTCTTTGTCTCCTTCCCCCCCCCCCCCCCCCCCGTTAAACCTGCTTGCTATTTATGATTACTGTCTAGTATGTCATTAACTGTTACTGACAGACTATGGTTTTGCCTTTCTTTTTCTGTTTCTTGTGTGTAATCGAAGCATTTTGTATTGTGTTGTTTTACATCAATCTGTATGCTCTGCCTTACCCGTTTTGACAACAAAGCACCTTTGATTGTTAAAATGTACAACAATAGGCCTAAGGGTGAGAGTCATATATAAAAAAGAACAACCTAGGGTCCACCAGCTTGTGCAGTCACTCGGAGTGATACAGCTATAACATAACCACTGGCACCACATTTGCATCCATCCTATAATAAATTGGACATACAGTAGTAGGTTTACACATCAACACTATCCACGACATCAACAAGTAGAAACAGTTTTTCAAGCCATTTGTCCCATATTTTGTGGTACTTAGTGCGGCACCCTCTATGAGCACTATTTTCTTATAAGGTAAGGTGGCGTTGACAGCAGCCATCCATTCACGTATAGTCGGAGGCAGCGCTGTATTACAAGCATTTTACATGTTCAAGCTTCAGGAGTTTTTAATTTAAGCAAATAGAAGGCACTGGGGGGGGAGAGATTATGGTGGAGAACTGCTTGTTTGTCAGAAGACATTGCAACAAAATGCTTGTAAAATGCTCATGTTGAGACTTTTTCAGGTGTTCCTATTGAAGTCTATAGGGCCAGTCTGCCTCCAAGGTGCCTAAAAGACGCTTCATGTACTTTTTTGAGTGATAAGCATTTGGTACAGGCCACAAAATGTTCAGATGTGAACAAGAGCCATTGAAATGAATGTAATATTGTCTGAGCATATTTGAGCTTCAAGTAGAAAAATGCTCGGGTGTGAACAAGGTCTGATGTGTTCTGCCGCGCTGCCTTGATTTTCGAGGTCAGGCTGAGCGTATGGGATTTTCCCAATGTCACACAAGGCTCATCCTGTCAAATAAGATATTCTAAGGTCATGTTATATTAAACCAGCATGGTTCTCTCCCTCCTAACCCCCTCCCCAGTGACACCTGAGGGTTACCTTTTCTGTGAAAAATGTTATTAAATGCTGAATTGTGTGCATGGCAAACAAGGGTATGACTGGTCAGAGGTGCTTTTTACATGTTTTATTTTGTACACGACGCCTAAACATCTTCTACCCCCCCCCCCCCTTTTTTTTTTTTTTTTTTTTACTTGTCGAGCAACCAACCTAACTTTTATCTTCATATCACTTAGTCTCCTCATCACCACCTCTTATTCCATTAGTAGTCCCGCTTTGCTTGTGAGCCTCCAGTGTATTGGCCCCCGTTTAGTGGTGATGCAAAGAATATTGTACCATGCTGTTTCACTTTTCCTGAAGACTGTTAATGATATTCTATTCGAACCCAAGTACAATGCCATATCATGTTGTTTGATTTTTTGCATACCATAAATGAAGAATTAAAAGGGGGGAAAAAAGCATGGTTTTTATACTTACAAGAACAGTACAAGCAAGCATGCATATACCCCGTGGTTCTCATTTATCCTGAGCTGTAAAGTGGTTAAAGGATTTTCTTTTTATTGAAAAATTCTTCCAAAAAGTGAGCCTGAGAAAATGTGAGTTGTCGTCCTCGTGTTCATCCTTCTTTACCTGGTGGGTGACTGACCTAAAAATAAAATAAATAAAAAACCCACAGCCATCAAGGTCTGACCTCTCTTCTCAGGTCAGGAACTCGGAGTAATGAAGGAAGAATGAAGTTGGCGTCCTGGAGCCGGCACCTGTAAAAACCAGTCCATAATGGTTGGCTGCTTACATCTTGCTTTACTGCCCAGTCCCCTTGGAGGGTTATGATGTCAAATTGTCTTTACCCTCAGTTTTATATTTCTTGTATTTGTTCTTTGTTATCTTTATATTTACAGATCTCTGTTATCAGCTCCTGTGAAGGTATTGATGGTAACAGATGCCACCATTCCCACACTGTGCATTAGCTCTGGTCATGAACTTGAGCTAACGGAGGCTTATAACATAATGAGAGGTAGACATGGCCGGCCTGGTTGAGGACAGAGAAATGGGAAGATTCACCCAGGAAATTGGTTTAATTTGTAACACAAAAGCATTCCTGTGTAATCTGTGCTGCTTATAAAATCATTTTGTCCCTTTTCCATCCTAGTATATAAGTGGTTTTCATCGGGACTATTGTGTGCCAGATATATCTGAAATTGAAGGCTAAATATAGTACAATAAAATGCTTTGGACCAAGCAGCTGAGAAGTTGCCATTGAGTGCAAATCATTTTAGCATTACTAGAGCGACTTCAGCTTTCCTTTAGAACTTGGTATATGCACAATTATTGCAGAATTTTCAGTCCTTAGCGTCTCTTGCTTGCGCATTGGCACAGCTGGAAAATCAGTTGTCAATAAAAAAAATCGGTCAATATATATGTACTATAAATTAGTGGAAAACCACATATGGAGTCCACAAACAATGTGTATATAAAAGATGAAAAAATCCTCACAACCTGTAGTAAAAAACACCTTATGTTGAAAGAAAAGTATGTGATATCCCTCCAAAGGTGGATAGCGTGCCTAAGCCAGAGAGCATTACAGCTCCTTATTGGAAGATCTTTACCTCTGTACTACAGATGGTCAAACAGCACCCAAGAGTTAATGTAGAAGTCCACCCTAAAACTAAAATCCCTGCATCTACAAAAATCCATCATCTAACTTAACCTATCCAGCCCTGTAAAGGAGAAATCGGTATACATACCTTTTTTGAAGCCGATCCAATCCATTCTTCAGTGGCGGAAGCTCTGCAGAGGACACAGTCGATAACGGCTGTGAAATGAATGGGGAGTGACGTCACCCATAGAGTTACTGTGGGGCTTCTGTTGTCGGCTGCCTCCTCTGCATCCGCCACCACAGCGAAGCTCAGCGTGGGATCAGGTTTGATAGGCTTCAAATATTGATTTCTTATTTACAGGGCTAGATATAGTTGCAGAGAATATCAAAATGTTCACTCTCCTGCGCTATGTGGTAAGTCAACGTGCTATCAGACTCTTATCTCAACATGTTAGTATATGTCAGGGATATGCAATTAGTGCACCTCCAGCTGTTGCAGAACTACAAGTCCCATGAGGCATAGCAAGACTGACAGCCACAAGGATGACACCCAGGGGCAGAGGCACGATGGGACTTGTAGTTTTACAACAGCTGGAGGTCCGCCAATTGTATATTCCTGGTAAATGTGGATAATGCACAAAGCATAGAAGAACACAGAGGACGCATAGGCATAGCATATTATCCTCCAGTACATGTTTTTATATAATAAAAATTGAGGTGAATATACTCACAAACCAGTACATGTGTCATAGTATTATCATAAAATCATCCACTTAAATCCACATGTGAAAAGCCACAAGACTTGTAGTCACATCGGCTAACACATTTCAAGGTTTTCTTCTTCTTCAGAGCCTTGTTTAGATGTCTTAGTGTTGACAAGGAACTTTTCAGTCAGGATCAGTGCTTCTCTATTTAGTGCTGCTGTATATACAAGGTATGTACAACAGCACTAAACAGAGAAGCACTGATCCTGACTGGAAAGTTCATTGTCAACACTAAGGGACATCTAAGCAAGACTAAAGAAGAGGGAAACCTTGAAATGCGTTAGCTGATGTGATTGCAAGTCTTGTGGTTTTTCGCATATTGATTTAAGTGGCTGGTTTTATCATAATGCTGTGAAGTACTGGTTTGTGAGTATATTAACCTCCATTTTTATTCGATAAAAATATGTATTGAGGATAATGCCCTAGGCCTGTGCGCCCTCTGTGGTGTTCTATGCTTCTAGATAGGCAATTGTTAGATTGCGGATAGCTATAGTTGCAGGGATTTTAGGGGTGGAATTCTACTTTGAAAGAGAAGTTTGGGTTTCTTTTTTTCTTTTTTCTTTTTGAGATTCATGCTTGCCTATTTGAATGCAGCATCGGTCCCCCGGCAACTCTGCACTGATAACCAGGTGATCGAACATCACCGATCACTCGGTTTTCAGAGCTCCATGAGCATTGAGCTGTAGGCTGTCAGTCACAGCTCTCTGCTCCCTCCGCACTCACTGGAACTCTGAGCTGTGGAGGAGAGGCCGTCTCGGGCTCTCATCGACTCGCTGAGAGGCTGAGCCGGGTGTCAGTCCAGGCACTTGGCGGATCCAGACTTCATTGTCGTGATGACGCGGTGCCTGGACTGATTTATGTGACATCAGCAAAGAGCGGACCTCAGTGTCTGTCTATTTCTTTATCTCCATTACATGGGGACCAGGCAATTGCTAGTTTACTAAAGATAGCTAGGAAGGAAGATATTTTTGCAGCTTACAGGAAGTGAAAAGGACACTACATTTCTGACATCAACATGTATTTGCAGAAAATTCTCTTTACTTGAGAAAAAAAAAAAGGAAACCAATTCACCCACCACATCTAATGACTGTAAGCTGCAACATATAATTTTTTGGTTCGTGGGTTTAGTTATCCTTTTAAACTGCTAGTGCTTTCATTAGTACACATATCGCATGATGGAAAGCGGAGCTCAGCTCAAACTGTGCTAATTGTAGTTGGCCTGGATGAGAATTTCTTGACACTCCTGACAATGTAATTATTTTAGTAATCTGGTAATTGCACCGTACAATATTCTGACCAGACAGGATGGATTGCAGAAGCTTTAAATTTTTAGACTATTAGGCAATATTTAAAACAAGTAGTAAGGCAGCCTATTGTAGCATTGCTGCTCAAAGCTTCTGTATATTACACATTGATTAGTCGATATTGTTCTGTCGCCTTTCTAGATTTAACTGTATGTGTTTGACCCTTATTTTTTGCCTGCATAGGTTACCATTCTGTAGATGCTAAATTCCCAAATGAATGCATCTATTTGCAAATTAATGTTTTTCGAAAATCTGAAATTTTGTGCATTTTGTGATCTGATGGTGCCACCATTGATTTCGGAATTCGACCAACCAAGCCTTCAATTTCATCTCATGTTGCTACACAAATGAATCTTCGTGGCTGGGAATTTTCATTTCTTTCCAGGTCACAGCTCATAGGCATTTCTTTTTGATTATATTTCTTGCACAATTCTCCCATCATTGATTAGAAATTTGTTTGCTTTTATAAAATGTTCCTACATGCCCGATCACTCAAATTCGATGGCACACTAATGCTGCGAAAATCGAATGAAAATTCTTAGTTACGATTTTCGAAAGAAAATGTATTTGGAATTTGACCAATGTATGGCCGGCTTTAGATGTGGCTGCTGCAGTAATTTTCTTTTTTCAAACCCTTTTCCCTTGATTTTCACCTGGTGATTCTGCAGACAACACACTTCCTGCCTCTTGGTGACTAGGTGACCGTATCTGCAGAGGCAGCATTGGTTGACACCCAGGTTGGACTTAAGGGCCGGTTCACACTATTGCGATGCGAGAACCCTGCAAATCAACTGCAGGTTCCCGCATCGCACCCGACACGCACGGCAGTTCACACTGCCATGTGCAAAGTGCTGGGGAGTGTCATCATATGTTGACGACACCCCCATTTCAGCTCCCGTATCACACTGCGAACTAACAGTTTGGACATGAATTGTATCACATGTGTGTAAGCACACATGAGATCCGATTCTGGTCCGAACTGAAAAAAGGGTCCTGTGCGTGTTTGCACCAAATGCGGTGCGATATCAGCCATACTATCTATCTGGCTGACATCACACCCGCACAGACATCGCATGTAATGTGAACAGCAGTGAGCTGCGCATTACATGCGATGTCTGGCATTGCCATAGTGTGAACCTGCCCTTTAAACATGTCTCCCCTTTGTTCATCTCCTTTCCATGGAGGCTGATTTGATTAGCAGTATACCCAAGAAAAATGGGATTGTTTGACAACCTCTAACACTTAACAAATACTCCTATAACGTTAGTATGGGTATTAGACTCGCGTTATTGAGTTTTATTATGGGCATTAGGCTGGCATTTTACAAGCGTTAATGACAAGTTAAAAATGCTCCCCAAATGCCTTATTGGCAGTTTTAACGTGTTTGAGCGTTAAGGCGTGTTAAAGTTGTGGTACACCCTGTACAACCACTTTCACCTACAGGTAAGCCTTAGGCGCTGGTAATATCTCCTAAACCTACGCGGTTTAGGAGATATTTACAACTCCCCATACAATGAGTTATTCTGCGCATGCTCCGACGTACTTGGCACATGAGCACTTTAGAAAGGGCATGCTGTGCCATTTCTAGCTGGGGTCATGCCACGACTGGCGGCTTCTGCATGGGAGTGACATGTGACTCCGGCCAGTCACAGAGATGGAGTTTGTGGTCCTGGAAGGAAGTGGGGTGAAGATGGACGCTTCCAGCCAGCGGAGACATCGGGCACATCGCAGGCTTCAGTTTCAGGTAAGTGACACATAATGGGCTACTATGCGATGCATAGTAGCCCAATATGCTTTACCTTTGCAGGGAAACAGAGGAAGTTAAAACCCATCAGGGTTTACTTCCTCTTTAAAACCGCTCCACAATGCCTGCCAGAGCATTGGCGATGCGTTACCATAGACTTTCATATGGAGGGCGCTGAAAGGCTTCAAACGACTCCCTGACTCGACATGAGGCTTCAAATTTAAAGCGACACAATGCTAATGCTTCATGTTTTGATAATGTGAACAGTACTGTGTGCTGTCTATTGTACCGTGTGCATAGGTGTTTGAGGGGTGTTTATATAAGTGCCAACATTTTAAAATAAACTGTTTTTTATTTTGAGCTATTACTTCATGAGACCATATTATACTCAATACCGGTTTGTAGTGTGTGTGTGTATGAATGTGTGTGTATATGTATGTGTATATGTATATAACTGGAAGATGCTTGTTTGTTTATTATTTAAACGTGGCTCCGAACTTTATAATAACCTAGAGCGCAGGGATAGGTAACCTTAGAGAGATGGAGCTTTACTTAAACACTGATGAAGTCAAAGATCACCAGGCACAGTGTCCTGTTAGGTCCGGTTCACACCAGAACACAGTGGCAGAAAGGCATGTTCCATGTATGTTTTCTTCACCATAATCATAACGCACTGCCCTTATGATCTTCTGCGGGTGATAAAACATTTTTAACCCCCAAACGTAGATCGCAAATGCAGTGTGTTTTTGAGCACAAAAATAAAATAAGTATTACAAGAGTGCAGGGTTCAGGAGTGCTTTACGCTTAGAATGCAGGGATCAGGAGTGCGTGATGCTCAGAATGCAGGGATCAGGAGTGCGTGATGCTCAGAATGCAGGGATCAGGAGTGCGTGATGCTCAGAATGCATGGATCAGGAGTGCGTGATGCTCAGAATGCATGGATCAGGAGTGCGTGACGCTCAGAATGCAGGAATCAGGAGTGCGTGACGCTCAGAATGCAGGAATCAGGAGTGCGTTGTGCTCAGAAGAGTGCGTTGTGCTCAGAATGCAGGGATCAGGAGTGCGTGATGCTCAGAATGCAGGGATCAGGAGTGCGTGACGCTCAGAATGCAGGAATCAGGAGTGCGTGATGCTCAGAATGCAGGAATCAGGAGTGCGTTGTGCTCAGAAGAGTGCGTTGTGCTCAGAATGCAGGGATCAGGAGTGGTCGCACTCAGAATGCAGAGTTGGGGGGGGGGGGGTTGTGATGTTAGTTTCATTGCTTCCTACTTCTGCACACAGCGGAGTTCAAGGGGAAGGACTTAGAAAGTTAACTTGGCCCTCCCGCCCTCTGTCCTGAGCTGTGCTGGCTGTAACTCCCTGCTGTTCACTGACAGCGGCAGAGGCGGGGGATCATGTAGCGAGAAGAACCAAAGGCATGGCTGGTTGTGGAGAGAACCAGTCCGGTACCTACAAGTAGAAAGCGAGGGTCGGCGGTGCAGACCTTTTTGTGGTCTACCTGTCACCCGCGACCTGGAGTACCTTTAATTATTGCCAATTATAAAAACTCAGGATGATTTTGATTTTGGTGATGAGAACAATTTGCTTGCAAGAGGTATAAGTGGCTCCAGAGATCTGCTAATATATACTTCTATACACTTGTGCTACCAAACAAAAGATGATGAGCAGGTCATTGGATATGCAAGTGCATATAAACGGCTGTATCTAATTGTATCAGCTTCCGATTTAACCATGCATATATGCAAGCGGGTTTAGACTACCAGTCTGGCATCTTTTCTGTAAGCCTTTTCCCTAAAACCCTTGGGCCTGATTCACACTGGTGCAATATGCACTCTGAATTTGAGAGCACAAGTCACGCCCCATTAAGTGCAATGGAACGTTCTGATAGGAGTGACTTGAGTTGCTCCGACTTAAAAAAATGTTCTTGCACTACTTTGGTGCACCTTGGGGTGACTTGCATTGACCTTTGTTAAAGAATTTGTATGCGAGTCGTGCTGGGATGTCAGCTTCAAAATCTGACTAACGTTCTACTTCAAAGTATATGTAAACCCTTGTTTTGTAAAACAACTCATTTAGCCAAATCATTTTTACGTGTAAAAGAAAACATTAACACCTTTCCTTCCTTTTATTTGTGTTTACATAATCCGTTTTCAGCTGCATACGAGCTAGGGCAGGCAAAACAGCAGTACACTGACCTTCCAAGTGAATGGCTGTGCGGGGGGTGTCAGTACAAGTGTGATCATTGGAGAAGAGCAGGCTGAATTTCCAGCACAGCTACAGAACTGACCATGTTGTGCTCTCCTGCCTAGTGTAGTTAGTTTTTTTTTTTTTTTTATTTCAAGGTATGCAACAGAATACAGTAGTAGGGCATGTTGTCACACAATGAAAACATCCAATGGTAAAAACATATTGAATAGGTATAGACAGAATGCAAATTCCAACAGAAATAAAATGCAGTAGAAAACAACATTGTTATGATTTAACTCCAGTCTAAGCGGTGGTCAGGTTTTTAATAGGAAAGCAGAGGTACTGGTAGGATCACCAGGAATTTCACACACAGGAAGCACTGGAAGAGGACCAGATACTTTTTCAGTACATGTTACAGCAGGTACGTATCAGGAATATGAAATGTTGAGTTGACATATAGGTAGATGGTCATCATCCAATTTGGCTGATAAAAATTAGATCAGGAAATGACCGTGTCTCTATGTACAAATTGCCCCAAACATTTTCCATTGGGTGTCTGATAAGAAGGGGGGGGGGGGTGTACTCTGAGGTTTCCCCAAGAGAAGAGTGACACCAAAGGTATCTGCTTAGTGTATAATCAGTAGAGCTGGACGATTCTGGATAAAATGAGAATCGCAATTGTTTTGCTAAAAATGAAAATCACGATTCAGAAAACCATTTTTATTTACAACCCCTGAACATTAGGTTGTCAAACTAGATGGCAATAAAATAAGACATAATACTCTTTGCTTTAATCAAATGTAAAGAAATTTAATGAAAACTAATATGTAAAGAAATATAAAAATTACCATTAAGTTAGAGTTTTTTTATATTTTTTTTATTTTTTTGACTTTTTTTAATACTCGCTGATACCAATTACCAATACCTACCGCAACTTTTCTGTTTACACTTCAGCTATCAGCAATGGTACAAAGCATTGAAAAGTTATTTTACAAATAAAAACCTTTTTCTCTTTTTTTTTTTTTTGTTTTTTTTTTTGTGCTTTTTTTTTCAATGTAAAACATGTGAATATATGTTAAATGTGTAAAAATGCTAATGAACAAAGCAAACAAAAGTTTTTTATTATTAATAGTTTATAAAATAGAAGTAAATAAAATAAAATCAGCGGAATAGTAAATTAATTTTAAATGGAGGAGAATATGGATGTAATAAGGCTGGTTAGTGTAAATTAGGGTTTTTTTTTTTGTTTTTTTTTACTTTAAAAGGTTGCTTTAACCACTTCAGCTCCAGAAGGTTTTACCCCCTTTCTGACTGGGCCATTTTTTGCAATACAGCACTGCGTTACTTTAACTGACAATTGCACAGTTGTGTTACTGTACCCAAATAAGTACTTTCTCCCCCACAAGTAGAGCTTTCTTTTGGTGATATTTGATCACCTCTGTGTTTTTTTTTTTTTTTTTTTTTTTTTGCACAATAAAAAGACCGGAAAAAAAAATATATATATCCCCCTTTTTTTCTTTTTTACTTTCTGCTATAAAACATATCCAATAAATATTAAAAATCTTAATTTCTTCATCAATTTAGGCCAATATGTATTCTGCTACATGTTTTTGGTAAAACATATCCCAATAAGCATATATTGATTTGGTTTGCGCAAAAGTTAGTGTCTACAAACTATGAAACAGATTTAGGGACTTTTTATAAAAAAAATCAACCTCCATAAATCAGAAGCCATGGGGATAGGGATACCTCTTCATGTGCTGAAACTATATTTGGAAAAAATATATATATATTATTATTTTTTTTACTAATAATTCCAGTGATCAGCATTCTGTAGCGGGACTGCGACATTGAGGCAGACAAATCTGACCCGAAGTGACACTTTTTGGGGACCAGTGACACAATTCAGTGATCAGTGCTAAAAAAAATGCACTGTCACTGTACTAATGACACTGGCAGGGAAGGGATTACCAGGGGCAATCAAAAGGTTAAATGTGCCCTTAGGGGATGCTTTCTAACTGGGGGGGATGTGCTTTTACTAAAGGAAAACGGAGATCCGTGTTTCTTTAGCAGAAACACAAGATCTCCTTTTTCCCCTCTGCAGAATGGCGGTCTGCCTCTCTGAACGATCGTCAGGTCCGCCGGATCTGCTGATTGGCTCCCACTGTGTCCAGTCACAGCAGGAGCGGGTCTCAAGTGGCTCACGCTCCACAAACCAGGGAGCAGAAATCACTCAATCTTCTGGGACCTGTGACGTGTCCCCAGAAGATTGCAGGGAGGGGGGAGAGGTGAACTTCCGCGCAGCACCAGGAGAGGAAGTCTGAACTGGGTGCCTGTCAAAACTGGGTACCCGCTCCCCCCCCCCCCAAAAAAAAAGATTTGCAAAATGTGGCATGTTGGGGGTCACTAGTACTTTAAGCGAAAGTTCAATTTTTGGGTGACATTCTGCTTTAAGATCGTGTGGGGGGTCGAATCGAGATCACCATCTTTTATTAATTAATCGTGCAGCTCTAGTAAATAACTAAATAGTCATGTTTGGCAGAAACTTCTTTCAGTAGTTGGATCCTCTAACCTCCATCTCATGACTGGCACGCCTTGTGCTGTTTCTTTAGCTACTGTGATAGAGGGTCATGTTGTAATTCAAGAATTTTTTCTTTGCACAGCCGTGTCTGTTGCTACAGTATTTGTGTGACTGGAGTGTTTGTGTAGGTGCTGAAGAACAGTAGTTGTATAATGGTGACTGATTACACCTATGACTTTCTTGCATGGTGGTAAAATGAGATTGAGATGGATAATGTGAATGGTTTGCCTTTTTAAAGTGATTGTAAACCCTTACAATGCACTTTTTGCTACAGGTAAGCCTATAATAAGGCTTACCTCTAGCTAGCCTGGATATATCCTAAACATTTGCATGTGCCGACGTCGGCACATGCGCACTGAAGCAAATGACATGTATGTGCCGTTGCTTCAGTGAGTGTGCTGTTACTGGCAGCGCACGCGTGGGAGTGATGACATCGCGGCTCTGGCCAATCACAGCGCTGGGGCCCGCGGTACCCGGAAGTAACTCCGGGAGCAATGTCAGCCGTCAGATCGGTGTACAAGGACGGCTGCCGGGGCTTCAATCTCCGGTAAGTAATACACAATGAGTTAGTATGCTATGCCTACTAGCTCATTATGCCTTTGTCTTGCAGGTGTTTATTTTTTCTTGGGTTTGCAACCACTTTAAATGGACTTGCAAGTTGCATCTCTACTAGTGATTTAGTTAATAATGGTTTTCTATGTTGTCCACAAAATGAAATGGCCCTGAACGGTTCTCATCTTCCCTCTCTATAGTGTTTAATGATGTAGAGGGATGTTATAAGCAAACGAGGTAATTTCAGAAAGGCTTCATGCAATGTGCTGCCTATAGCATTGCTTCCTTCCTTCCTTCCTGGCTGTAATGAGCTGCCTGAGATGCGGTGTAAACATCAAGCATGTACAACCCAAGAATATAAGACCTAACTGAATCCTTCTAATCAACCGGGCCAACAATGCTATTACAGCCAAATCTGCTCTATAAAACCACTGCAGGCAATCGTAACCATCTGACTGCTCATATATTTGTGTATTGCTTTTATCCCATTCATTTTCTGCCCTTCAGATTAAAGGGTGGATTTAGCAGTATGTGTGCATGCATAACGTATTTAGAAGATTAGCTGTGAGTACATAGAAACCATGAGTGGATGGAAAACTTACTTTACTTGTTGAGATATACTGAGACTGAGGAGATGAAGAACCTTTTTTGATGAAGCATACCAGATTCTTATAGCTTTTTGGAACTTCAGCTAAGAGATTTTTGCTAGACCTCCTTGTACTATAAACCTGCTATGGCCTTGAGAAAACGAATCCCCTATGGATTTTGTACTATGTGCACCAAAAAGTGGAGGTTCCCACCCCCAAGTGCCCGCCCAAGATTGAAATATTCAGTTTAGTAGCTTTCAATATTGTTTTTTGCAACACAAAGTAAATCATTTCACCTGGTACCTGAAATGCAACAAACTGTGCAAAAGTAAAATCACCCTCTGCAGTACAATGCCACCTAGCAACATAGCCTCATACCTCCATCACACTTATTGGGTTCATTGTCTAGTACAGGGGTCTGCAAACATTTTAAACAAAGGGCCAGTTTACTGTCTTTCAGGCTTTGGTGGGCTGGAGCGCTTGGCCAGTGGGAGTAGAAATTACCCCTGTGCCAATGGGAGTAAACAAGACCCCATCCTTGGTGTCAGTGGGAGGAATAGTGTCCCATCCTTGGTGTCAGTGGGAGGAATAGTTCCCCATCCTTGGTGTCGGTGGGAGGAATAGTGTCCCAACCATGGTGTCGGTGGGAGGAATAGTGTCCCATCCATGGTGTCGGTGGGAGGAATAGTGTCCCATCCATGGTGTCGGTGGGAGGAATAGTGTCCCATCCATGGTGTCGGTGGGAGGAATAGTGTCCCATCCATGGTGTCGGTGGGAGGAATAGTGTCCCATCCATGGTGTCGGTAGGAGGAATAGTGTCCCATCCATGGTGTCGGTGGGAGGAATAGTGTCCCATCCATGGTGTCGGTGGGAGGAATAGTGTCCCATCCATGGTGTCGGTGGGAGGAATAGTGTCCCATCCATGGTGTCGGTGGGAGGAATAGTGTCCCATCCATGGTGTCGGTGGGAGGAATAGTGTCCCATCCATGGTGTCGGTGGGAGGAATAGTGTCCCATCCATGGTGTCGGTGGGAGGAATAGTGTCCCATCCATGGTGTCGGTGGGAGGAATAGTGCCCCATCCATGGTGTCGGTGGGAGGAATAGTGCCCCATCCTTGGTGTCGGTGGGAGGAATAGTGCCCCATCCATGGTGTCGGTGGGAGGAATAGTGCCCCATCCATGGTGTCGGTGGGAGGAATAGTGCCCCATCCATGGTGTCGGTGGGAGGAATAGTGCCCCATCCATGGTGTCGTGGGAGGAATAGTGCCCCATCCTTGGTGTCGTGGGAGGAATAGTGCCCCATCCATGGTGTCGGTGGGAGGAATAGTGCCCCATCCATGGTGTCGGTGGGAGGAATAGTGCCCCATCCATGGTGTCGTGGGAGGAATAGTGCCCCATCCTTGGTGTCGGTGGGAGGAATAGTGCCCCATCCATGGAGTCAGTGGAAGGAATAGTGCCCCATCCTTGGTGTCGGTGGGAGGAATAGTGCCCCATCCATGGTGTCGTGGGAGGAATAGTGCCCCATCCTTGGTGTCGGTGGGAGGAATAGTGCCCCATCCATGGGGTCAGTGGAAGGAATAGTGCCCCAAGGGTGGGACAAAGGCAAGCAAAGGGCCTCATCCGACTCCCAAGCTGCAGTTTGCAGACCACTGGTCTAGTATATATAGTTTGCGTAACCTACGATTATCGAGCCTTCATTTTGTGTCATACTTTTTAAAGTTTCATAATATTGGTTTGTATTATTTTCTTAAAACAAAAAAAAAATCTTTTTTTAAAATGAAATCCAGCAGAAAGGATAGTAGAGCAATGTTACTGCTGCTGTTTCTGCTTACTGTGATGGGATGACTTGAACTATGATGTACATCTCGAGGGGGAGCGCCAGTGGGAAAAAACACTTAAAGCCATTTCTGTTAATAGCTGGTTTAAAATTACCACAGTTTAAAGGAAAAGTAAACGGAGGCATTGATTCCATTTATTAACGCTCATGCAAAGATCTATTGATCTTTGGGAATGAATAGGGTTAGTCACTCTGCAAAAGTTTTATTTCTGTCTGTGTCCCTGTTTGTTAGCTCCGCATTTTTATTGACTATTGTCACCCAGAAAGAAAGTGAAGGGACATCAAAAATGTTAAAGTTGTCAGCAGAACAAGGGATGAGGGTATTTTTTTCAACATTTACACGTTTTGGTTACAACATTTGAAAATTTGGAATTCTCCTCACTTCCCTCAATTCTTAGATTTCTTCTGACGTAAGGCCCCATTCACACATTAGCGTTTTGTAGCTCGAAGGTCCAAAATGCTTCAAATCCAAAATCCGATGGATTTCAAAAGCTGTAGGACAGGGGTAGGGAACCTTTTTGGCTGAGAGAGCCATGAACGCCACATATTTTAAAATGTAATTCCGCGAGAGCCATACAATATATTTAAAACTTTTTTTTTTTTAATCGACTAATTTCAATTATAACTGTAATATCCACGTCATCTCCCCCACTGTAATATCCACATCTCCCCTACAATGGTCTGCTTGCTTACCACTACACAGGCAGATCCACGAGCAGTTGCGGCGGATGATGATGACGTCAGCGCGCTGCTCACCTAGGCTGCCGCCAGGTGTACCAAGATGGCCGCAGCTCCGGAGCTAGGCCAAAGCTGCAGCCTTTCCTATGGGCTCAATCCACGGATCGGCACACCACGCAATCCGCGGATTGAGAGGTGAGAGCCAGATGCAGCAATCAAAAGAGCCACAGCTGGCTCGAGAGCCATAGGTTCCCTACCCCTGCTGTAGGAGATGCTTTTTGAAGCAGATTGTGGCATTTTTGGTATCATAAACTTCAATGAAAATGCCTGACAATGCTTGAATCTGGCTTTCTGTCTGTTGTATTTTAGGCAATTTTAAGCTTACCTGGTCTCACATTTTGTGTTTTCCATTGCTTAAGACAGAGGCACCTCAAGCTTGAATATTCATTTAAAATGCATGTAATATACTTCTAATAATCTGTGTCAGCTGGATCTGCATGGGAAAAGACTGGTGCAAGACGGACTCCAGTGGACTTCAACAAAATGGTTGCCATCTGTACACAGACACTGACCCCCCTGTTGCATAAATGTAATGAGATGGGTTACATTTGGCTTCAGCTCCTGTTCTCCACCCTTTTTTGGGGCGAAACACATCTGAGGAGTTCTCTGCAGGTGGAGAACAGGAGCTAAAGCCATCTTTTACCCATCTCATTACATTTATGCAACAGTGAGTGGGTGTCTATGTGCAGATGGCAACCATTTTGTTGAAGTCTTATACTTCTTAAATGCTCTATACTTGCAAAAATGCTCAAATAAAAATGCCAGAAAGTCGCTTTGCTCAGGTGTGAATGCAGTACAGGGAGTTCAGGGAATTCTACTTAATGGTACATAGACAGTAAAAAATTATTTGGCCAGTGGTTTACTCTCTCATACTTTATCCAAAGCTAAAGAAAAATATTGTCTATACATACAGTTTTGAGCAGCCTTTTCTTGACAAAGCGTATAATGCAAAAGGTAGATGGTGCAAGCGTGGAGGAAGCAGCCATGAGGAATGTCCAAGAAGCTAAATGCCACACGAACCACTGGTCCAGATCCACGATCCTGCGGTGTGCTCATCCCAGCCGTTTTCACCTTGTGTCCTCCCTTGGCGGTGCTGGCATCTTTACTATGGGCACCAGGCTATGACAGCTTACAGCTTCACAGCTGGTTGCCCACTGTGCATGCAAGAGCCGCGCCGTGCTGCGCTCTGTGACTGTCCCCGAAGTCCTCTGGGACCTGTCATATGGAGGGGGGGGGGGGGAGGGAGAATTTCCCCTTCTGATCGCCTAAGGCGACTGGAACGGAGGTGGGAACAGGTACCTGTCTAAATCAGTTACCCGCTGTAAAAAGCGAAACTTCGCCTTTAGTCAGAAAATTAAACATTCACCTTACAAGTGACTCCTACTTTCAAACATAGGGAGACAACAGGAAGTGAGACAGAATCTACCCCTAGGAAGGGAAATTCACTCCTGTAAGAGTTGTCATGGGATACAAAATGTCTCCACTGAAGCTTTATCATCAATCCTTGTTTCTACAACAACCCAACATTTTCAAGATCCAATTGTCATTGGGACAGAAAGTGAGGTGAAATCTAAAAAGAGGGGCACAGACAACAAAACAAATGTTACAGGGGTGTTAACCCGTTCCTATGCTATCCAAAAAAAGGAAACTTTTATTTTTTTTGGGCTGGAGCTACACTTAAAAAAAAAAAAAAAAAAAAAAAAAAAAAAGTACCTGTTCTGACTTGCATACAAATTCAATGTAAGAACAAACCTGCAGAACCTATCTTGTTTGTAACCCGGGGACTGTATAGCTATGTAAAACCTAAAAAATAAGTGCCTGGGCGGTTTAGAATTCCAGTAAAACACTGTCTCACTCTGCTTTGCACATGCTCAGTTGCACTTCAGTTGGCATGGTGAAAATCACTAGAGTCTGTTCTGGTGACAGCCTAAAGATTTACTGCTGTTCAGAGGCTCTGGGCTTCATAAAAATGGCAGCCTCCAGCAAGAAAAAGCAGGAGGAATGCTGGAGGCAATTTATAGCACACACTAATTTTGGTGGCATCATTATTAATGTAGAATGGAGATTTCTTGCTAAAGAACATTATTTTTATCACGTTATGGGTAAAGTTTTACCAACCACCTTTTGTCTCTTGAGTATAGTTGGCCAATGTTTCTCTAAACGTATCTACCATATTACATTTTATGTGCTGGTTCCTGTGTGTGTGGATGTCTTTTCAGTATCGTGAATGAAATGTTTACTTGATGCAGTACCTGTAGTACTAATTTTTAATGTTTAGTTTTTTTGAGACTGTCATTGGCAATTACCAGAGGCCATAGCTCCCAACTGTCCCTGATTTAGAGCAATGTCCCTCTGTCCCTCTTTCCTCCTCATTTGTCCCTTATTTTGGTCTGATCCATATAGTTGTATATAAAATGCACTTTTTATCTTTAAAAAGTGTTTCCCAGTGCTAAACCTACATTTTAAAAGCCACTATAAAGGAATAGTAGTGGTAAAAAAAAGTCCTTGTGCATTTAATTAACCTTTAAGAGGATGTGACAGGGGGCGTGTCCTATGCTTACATACATCTTTTGAATTATTTTTTATTGTTCAAAATAAACTCCCCCATCCATCCATGTCTCCATGCTTTATTTTGTTGAGAAATCCGTTTTAAAAACACCCCCGTAGCATTTCTGACCATGGCCATCTTGAGTAATTTACTTCCTCGCATCCATCTTCCTTTAGCTCAGGCATGCAGGCAGGAAGGTGTGTTTGGCTGAGAAGACCCCCTCCTCCTCTTCTCCCCTCCTGAAGAATCCTGGGGTATATGATCTTATTTGCCTATGCGTGAAACCAAGAAATAACTGAAGAAATGTTGAAAAAAATGAATACGAGTAAGGGTCCTTTCACACGGGGCGGATCAGTGCTGATCCGCCCCCCGTGGATATCCGCTTGCTCAGTGGGGATTGCCGGAGCGATCTCCGCTGAGCAGGAAGATGAGGGGTCCGTCTCTGCACACTGCATAGAGGTCCATGGAGCATCCGTTCAGGTCCGCCTGAAAAACTTGACAGGCGGACCTGAACTGATCGTCCATGTGAAAGGGGCCTAAATATGATCTATTTTCCTATCTATTTACTAATGTTAGCAGCATGAGGACTACAAACAATGTTGATTGGAAGAGTGAAAATGTTGTTGCTTATTATTCCCTTAAAGCCCCACTGCAGCCTTCCATCTCCAGCATGGCAGCGCTAGAAGCATATCGATAGCTATGCTCCCAACACTCAGAAAAGTTGTAAACTGTAAAATAAAGAGCTAAGTCCACAAGGTGGCATGTACCTCGTTGGCCTTAAAGTGATTGTAATGGTTTGTTCTAAAAAAAAAACAAAAAACAAACATACATGTTCTACTTACCTGCTTTGTGCAAGGGTTTTGCACAAAGTGGGCCCCCGATCCTCCTTTTCTCGGGTCACCCGGCAGCGTGCCTGGCTCCTCCTCTGCATCGTGTGCCCCCACGGAGAGCTGCATTCCATGGGGGCACTCGTGCGAGTGTGCTCCCGAGTCCTGCTGCTGCATCCATTGACACAGACAGCAGGGCCTGGCCCGTCTCTCAGTGTCATTGGATTTGATTGGCAGCAGCGGGAGTCAATGGCTCCTGCTGCTATCAGTTTGGTTTGTTCATTGAGGACCTGAGACGGTGGCTGGAGCTGCTGGGCTTGTGCTTGACGCTGGAAAGATCGGGTTCAGGTAGTAAAAGGGGGGCTCTGGGGGGGAAGCGTCACCACAAAAGGTTTTTCACTGTAAGGCATATAATACATTAAGGTGAAAAACATTTGAGACTTTACAACTCCTCTAACTCCTAATCCAGCACATATTTCAAAGTAGGTGAATTCCTGGAGTTCAGCTTTAACCACTTGAGCGCCGTAAGATTTTACCCCCTTCATGACCAGGCCATTTGTTGCTATTCAGCACTGCACTACTTTAACAGGTTATTGCATGCTAATGCAATACTGTACCCAATAGAAATGTATATTTTTTTTTCACACATGTAGAGTTTTATTTTTGGAGGTATTTGATCACCACTTTCTTAATATTTCTAAGCGATGTGCCGGCACATGGCTGCTGTCTGTAGAGTGCTGTGTCTACCCGCACACTTGTTCTGTCATTTGTTCAGCCAATCAGCAGGTCCCTGTCATAAATCATGGGCTGGGATCCGTTGATCGTCTTGTGCTGCAGCGAATGACAGCACACGTGTGGACCCGGAAGGCGCAATGTACAGGTAGGTGACTGCGCCTGTACTAGCCGACCTGCCACAGTATACTGCGGAGGGTTGGCAAGCGGGGATTTCACTCTCCTAATCAAAAATGGTTATTTTGAATCCTCATACTGCTAGTATTAGTAAATAGATAGAAAATTATATTAAATGTACTTGTTTTAAACTTTTTTTTAAAATTATTATTATTTTTTACATCAGTCAATTTCTGTTTTCTGGCATAGGCAAATGATGTCATACATCCCAGGCATCTTCAGGAGGGGTTTCTCAGCTAAGGACACTCTCCTGCCTGCATACCTGAACTAAGGGCAGATGGATTCCATGAAGTAAATGCTACGTGAATCATTTGCCCTTACTCAGGATGGCCACAACTGATTTTTCAACACAAAAAAGCATGGAGAAATGGATGGATGGGGGAGTTTGCTTTGAATATTAAAAATGAATTAAATGGCAATGGGTTTGTAGCGCTCGGGTGCAGTGACGATCCGCTTTATCAATCATTTAACACTTGCAGTGCATGTGGGTCCCCACTATTGTTTTTTCTCCTCTCTGGAGTGGACTTTAAGGCTAGGTTCACACTGACAGCGGGATTTCATTCCCACATGTCAGTCCCGACTTCAGGGGTGATTGCAGAGACCTCTGTGTGGGCTTTTGTATGGATGTCTATTAAAATTGCACCCCGAAGTCGCCAAAAGTAGTACAGAAACGATGCAACGTTACACCGATTCAGACGGTGCCATTACCGGCAAAAGCTGCCGATTTGACATGTCAAATTGCTGCAATGTGAATCAGGGCTGAATATGAGATCTGTGTCACTATCTGAATGTTAGGTTCACTTTTTCTGTCATTTCCTGGTCTAAAAAGCAGAATTGAGAATTCATATCTAGTGTGTGAAATGGAGAGCTGAAAGCTTTGTGTTTGTGAGTACAGGAAGAGGGTAACCATTGTGAAGAGCAAGAAGTGTTTACAGATCTCTCCTCTGCTAATGGACAGTATGAAAAGTGCGTCTTTACCTTCCAGTGAAGTCAGGCCACTGGCCTCTACATGCCGTTTATTGCACATTTATTAGGTTCAGGAAAACCCAAAGTCCAGAGATCATCTAGGCTCTTCAGTGCCCCTTACAAAGGATTCGGTGTATCCAGAGGACTGTATCCCACATCAACCAAACTGAATCTGCCAAAGAGCATGACCACTGATAAACACACTGCGGAGTTATTATATGACCGTATCGGGAGTAAATCTTCTAAGGTAACATCACCATTATAGACCTCCGGCTTATACCTTTCATTACATCCATGGGTCCATTATGCAGGCTCTCCAAGTGTCCACTGTGCCTTGTCAAGAATGTTCCAACTTACTTGTCTATGGGATTTCTAGAAACCGTGTTCAGAGAAGTAGTTAGTGGTTCATGATTCATGCTTCTGAATGGTCTAGGGTTGTTAGTGGTGTACCCCAAAGTTCAGTATTGGGACACTTTTTAATACATTTATAAATGATATAGGGTCTGTCTAAGCACTTTCTTAATTTCATTTTGCATCTTCTGGACAGGAAGTGAAGGAAAATCTCCGCAAGTGTACAACAGCAGGGTGGATAAAAATCTGTTTAAAAAAAAAAAAAAAAAAAAGTTTTTTATTTCAATCAGATTTTTTTTTTTTTTTTCAAGTGTATTTTAATAAAATGCTTTTGGGATAAAAATATACCTAAAGGTAGTTTTTTATTTAATATACATTAATTTGTTTATTCGGCATGAAATGGAGCTTGGTGTATTTTTTCCCAAAAAATTACGTTTGAAAGACTGCTGCGCAAATACAGTGTGATATAAAATATTGCAATGACCTCCATTCTATTTATTTTCTAGGGTCTCTGCTAAAAATATATATGTGTGTGTGTGTGTGTGTGTATATATATATATATATATATATATATATATATATATATATATATATATATATATATATAATGTATATGTGTGTGTGTGTCTTCGGGTATTATAAGTAATTCTCTAACAAAAAAACGAAAAAAAAAAAAAAGTCCTGCAAGCAGTGTCTTGGGGCGGTGCGGGAGCGATGTATACACCACCCCTGCAAGTGAAATCAATGGGTAGGGCTGCCAAAGCACCTGCAAAGCTCTTCTGCAGCGGCGCTTTGCAGTTGCTTTTAACCCCTTCCTCCTTTGGGATTAAAAGTGCCCCGCTTCCGCCCACACAGCGCCAGTAAACCACCGCTAGTTTTAGCAGCGCTTTATTGCTAACATGGCCATGCTAGCAGTGTAAAAGGGCTCTTAGCGCTGACCAGTGTTGATAAACATTTGCCGGCTTTTTTTTTGTTCGTTTTTTGACAGCTCTGAGCAGATTGCATAGAATCGTGGAAATGCCCGATTAAGATCATGAGGGGGTTGAATCGAGATTGTGTTTTTTTTTTTGTTTAACGATTAATAATGCAGCTCTATATTCTGTAATAATTTAGAGATGGTTACAGTTAGGTAAAGCAACTTTTACAGATGCCTTAACAATTATCACTTGTTCACACAGTGAGGTTGATTTACAAAAAATAGAGCGTGCAGAATCTGGTTCAGCTGTGCTTGGTAGCCAATTAACTTTCAGGTTTTAGTCGCCATTCACATTGACGCAATTTAACAGGTCAAATCTCATTAGTCAAATCGGAGCCTATTGCCGGCAATAGGAGCGTCCCAATCGATGTGACACTGACTTTGTGGTGCCACACTGATTTCCAAAAGTAGTTTCTGCACTACTTTTGGCAACTTCGGGGATGATTTCAATAGCGATCTATGCATGAACCCGCAAAGATGTCTTTCAAGTCACCCCGAAGTCGGACTGAAATGCAGCTTTGGGGCTAATGAAGGATAATTGTCAAAGCTTCATTTAACAAGCTGAAGTTAGAAGCTGATTGGCTATCATGCACAGCTGCACCAGATTTTGCACTTGCCAGTTTTAGTAAATCATCCCCAATTAGTTTCAAACAGGTTGTTGTTTTAAAGCAAAGTTCCACCCAAAAGTGAAACTTATGCCACGTACACACGACCAGACTTTCCGGCAGACTAGGTCAGATGGGATCAGTCCGTCGGACAATACCATCGTTTGTGGGATAGTCTGGTCGTTTAAAAAAATAATAATAATAATCCGGACCTAGAAATAGAACAAGTTTCAAATCTATCTGATGGACGCAGTTCGTCTTTGTGCTGGTCCGATGGACCAAATATGACGCAAGGGCAGCTATTGGCTACCGGCTATTGAACCTCCTTGTTTGGTCCTGTTTACACCATCGCATTTAAAATGAACGGACTTTCGTGTGTGGCCAAGTCCGTTCATTCGGAAAGTCCATCAGAACTCCGCCAAAAGTCCGTTGGGAAGACCGTCGGACCTAGTCTGCCTGAAAGTCCGGTTTTGTGTACGCAGTACAACCCTCATTCCTACCCCCTCAATTGGCACCTTTTGGGTGGGAGGGGGGAACAGGATATCCTGTTCCCACTTCCGGGACCCACAGCCATGGATATTGACTAAAACGCGAGGCTCCCTCGCTGGGCCAGCAAGAGAGAGAAACATAGCTTTGCACATGCGCATTAGGGTTCCCGACATGAAGCCACAAGGCTACACTACCGGGTTCCCTTATCCGCAATGACGGCGACAGTACCCAACAGGTGATGGAAACATCAGCTGCAGTGCCAACATCGCTGGACTCCAGGACAGGTGAGTGTCCTATTACTAAAAGCCAGCAGTTGCAATATTTGTAGCTGCTGACTTTTAATTTTTGCAGGGGTGGGCTGACCTCATCTTTAATGTGTGTAAAATGAAGTCTGATGTGTATACCATGGTCTGATATTTAGAAGCATATTAGAAGTGTGTGGATGTGTAAAATGTTCTCTCCGAACCATTACAAGCCATCGAGTGTTCCTCTGCCAGGTCATGAAAAGTTACTGTAGCTGCAAAACTGCACCTTTAACTCTGAAACGGAAGTTGTAAGGCAGCTCAGCTGCGCTCATTGTTGTCGTCCTTCACTGCTGAACACTCAGGCGGTTCTTGTCTTAGCAGGACGAAGCTGGCGGCAGATGCTCACAATAACGCACAACTGTCTTTCCTTGTCTCTGCAGAATGTTGGCTTTGCAAGCTCAGGGAGGAAACAGCAGGGAGCAAAAAACTGTGAGGTAAGTGAGTGGTTAACATATTCTGCTTTTTGTCTGGCTCTGCTTTGTTATGTGCAATATTGTGCTCAGACGAACTCGCACAACATGGAAGCTGGAACTGTTCAATATGTTCCATCAGGGAGCACAGCCAAAGCCTGCAGTCACCAGTCCTCCCTTTATTCTGCCAAATATACAGTGCTGTGCCTGTGTGCGAGAGGATGGCATGATGACTTCTTCTATGGTTGCTCTGTCCTCCCTTTTTTTTTTTTTTTTTTTAAGCCTTACATATTTTTAAAGGATTTCATCTTGTGATCAGGACCTGCAGGTACCTTTCTTAAAGGGTTATTAAAGCCCTCTAAACCCTCTAAGGTGTAGACTTGCCATACATGCTGCCTTTTGATGATCAAAAGTTCTTCTTCCCTCCTGATGCAACTGGTCCCTTCAGTGATTTTAGGGTGGCTCCTTTCCCTTGCAGGGTCCTATGGGGTCACCATTGCATGCGTGATCCTAACTATAGAGACGCATTGTGCTATATGCTGTGTGTGTCAATACAAATACACAGCTCAGCAGCAAGCAGCTCCCCTCTCCTTCTTCCTCCAAGCTAATTGATGGACAGCTGCTGGCAATCTAATACATAGTGCGTACTTTCCCCGACAGGCAATTTTGGGAAGCTGCGCTGAGGGACCCTGTAGTCAACAGTGATGATTGGAACCACTGTAAATGTTTGTGCCGACATCTCCTGCATATTAAAGTGGAACTTTACCCATAACAACTGGATACAAGATAATGTTCTTTAGTAAGGAACATACATTCCACATTAATAAGTTATGCCACCAAAATTAGTATGTGCTGTAAATTGTAATTGTAAATTCCAGCATTGCTCTGTTTTTTTTCTTGCTGGAGCCTGCCATTTTACTAAAGCTCAGAGCCCCTGAGCAGCAGTAAATATTTAGGCTGTGAGCAGATTGGCCTTTATAAATTCGGCACAGTGCCTAAAAATAAAGAGCAACTGAGCACGTGCAGAGCAGGGTGAGACAGTATATTACTTGATTTTAAACAGTATAGGCACATTTTTAATGTTTTACATAGATATACCTGCAGAAGAGGCCAGCCTGAAGTCTTCTAGTACTACCTAAACTTCTAACTAAAGTTCCACTTTAAAGGGGTTGCATACCGCTGGATTTTTTCTCTGCAAGGTAAAGACATAATGTGCTAGTATGCATCACATACTAGCATATTATGTGAAACTTACCTTGAAACAAAGCTGTTTCAACGCTGCAATGTCAGCACTGCAGCCGCTTCCATCTTCGCCCATCTTGCTTCTGGGTTCGTGGGCTCCAGCTTTGACCAGCCGGAGTCACGATAATGTTCCTTCTGCGCGTGGGAGCCGATGAGCATGGCACAGGGCTTGGAAGGAATGGCAGGGATGGCCGTTCCTTCAAGACCGCATGCTCCAGTGATGTCACTGGCTGCATGTAATGCAAATATCTCCTAAACATGCACCATTTTTACAATACCTATAGGTAAGCCTTATTATAGACTTACCTATAGGTAAAAGTCAGTAGAGGAAGTTTACTTCCTCTTTAAGTAGTGGGGAATGCTTGAAGTGGAGCTCCACCCAAAAAAGGGAAGTTGCGCTTTAAGGCCTCCTGAGCTTTTGGGGGAGGAGGGGATACTCTATTTTGACAGGTACCTGCTCCCACTTCCAGTCCGGTCGCCTGTGGATGAAGGAGCACAGAGGTCGCCATTGGACAGCAACATTGTCAGCAAGGGGGAGGGGAGTGTTAGATACACTAGCAAATTTAGATACACTAATACGTTGAAGCTGAACTCCAACTAACACTTTAATAGTAGTTACAGCAAACATTTTGTTTACTTTTGAGATAAAGGTTTTGCATAATTAAAAGCTGATCATTGTAAGCATCCCCGATGGTAAATGGTTTGTCTCAGAAATGTAACTGATAACATCTGCATGACAGCTTGTTCTTTTGAAAAATATTATAATTTTGCTGGCCATACATTATACAATTTTCTTATTCAGTTTCCTTTAAATATACTTTATAACTATGTAGGGCAAACACCTGCCTGATTGCATACAAACTGAAAGTGTTTAGCTTTGAACCCATATTTTATGGTTTTGTACAAGAAAATTGTTTTCTGTATGGCTAGTCTTATTGGCAGAAACACCGGGTGAAAATAAAGGAAAGAAAGCTTAAAGTGGTTCTGCACCTAAAAAAAAAAAAAATATTAAAAGCCAGCAGCTACTAATATTGCAGCTGCTGACTTTTAATAAAATCACACTTACCTGTCCCAGGGTCCAGTTATGTCGGCGGCAGATGACAAGCAATCGTCTCGCTGCTGCCACCGCCGCCATCCTCTGTCAGGGAATTGGGAAGTGAAGCATGGCAGCTTCACTGCCTGGTTCCCTACTGCGCATGGGCGAGTCGCGCTGCGCGCCTCTTCTGGTCCCCCGCTGTGTCCTGGGAACTGTGTGTTTCCCAGAACACAACGGGGGAGGGCGGGGGCGCGTCTGCAGCGGTCTGCCCGGAAGTGGGTGCAGATACCTGGATTATCCAGGTAACTGAACCCCCCTCCCCCCTGAAAGATTGTGGCACCGGATCAGATTAGCGGAACTTCCCCTTTAGGGTGAAGAACCGCTTTAAAGGAGTTGTAAAGTGAGAAGTTTTTTTTATCTTAATGCATTCTATACATTAAGATAAAAAGCCTTCTGTGTGCAGCAGCCCCCCCACCCCTCTAATACTTACCGGAGCTCCATCTCTGTCCAGCGATGTCCAGGATTGTCTTGGTCACCTGGGACTCTCTCCCCTGATTGGCTGAGACACAGTGGTGCCATTGGTTCCCACTGCTGTCAATCAAAGTCAGTCAGATAAGGGGTGGGGCTGAACCACAGCTCCGTGACTGAATGGACAAAGGGAGCTGTGGCTCACCCCAGGTGCCCCATAGTAAGCTGGTTGCTGTGGAGGTACTCAGGAGGGACGAGCTCCAAGCACAGAAGAGGAGGATCTGGGCTGCTCTGTGTAAAAACCACTGCACAGAGGAGGTAAGTATAACATGTTTGTTATTTTTATAGAAAAAAAAAACAAGACTTTGCAATCACTTTAAAAAGAATACTATATGAATAAACTTGCAGTGGGTCAGAAGAGAATTGATGGGTGTTATTCAGGGCAAATAGATGAGCAGCATAAGGCCTTGTGCGCACTGGGTATAAACAATGGCACTTATACAGGCGTTTGGCTGTTTGTTTTTTCAACTTTTAAAAGCACATCTATGTTGGCTTATGTGCTTATACACTCATAGGTATTTACAGGCATATTTGAAGAAGAGCCGAAGAGCAGGAAAAACTATGAATGCACCTAAGCACTTGACGCATTTAGGTGCATTTCAGCAGTGACCAGAATAGATGGATATTCTGGTCAATGGAATGCCAAAATGCTCAGATGCTTGACACACCTAAATGTGCATGCAATACGCAGCTTTAGATGCTTTTTTATGCAGCTTTTCCCCTGCCAGGAGTTCTGGTGTTCAGTTCTGTGCATGAGGCCTAAATCATCATTTTTATTGTTACAAATATGTGAGTATGTGAATTCTTTGTATCCTAGATGTTAAAAATAACATTGTTACCACTTGGGTCTATTATAAAAGGATTGTGACTGGAAAGTATGATTTCTGAAATGGACAAATGATTGTGCTATATTGTATGTAGTCGTATCATCGCAGTATTTATTTATATTTATTGCTAAAGAAGGTGGTAAATGTGACCAGTTTTCAGGGGGGGGGGGGGAAGGAAAGTAGAAAGAACATTGCAATCAATTCAGGAAATGTTTATGATCTGCTCTGAAGACTCTCATGATTGCCACTTTAGAAACTCCAGAATCAGCGATTTCCATCTCTATTCCAGTGTGCGTGTCACTGGCGATGAATGAGCCATTAATTGACCAAGCTAGCCTGAAATACAGAGACAGCCATATCAGGGATGTAGATCTTTTTTTTTTTTCCTGGGGGGGTGGGGGGGTTGGTTACATGGTAAGAAATTGTAGGTGTGGAAAAATTGAGCTTAAAACCCTACTCACTGTGTATACAATAGCATATATCACAGCCCTTGTACCCCAAAAATATGCTTTAATTACTGTGCTACAACCAGTCTAACAGACTTCAGCATATTTGTTTGTAAAATCTTCCCATTGCATATGCTTTCCTATACACAGCCTACCTTGAAGAAGAACTTCATTAACATTGACTACTGAGCAACCAGCATTTGTACATTATAGCATAAATATTACAAGGGTCAGGAGTATGTCATATAAAGCCTAGCGTAGGCAAAACTCTGCTGGTGGCAGCAAATCCCTGTAACAGCAAACATATGAAACAAAAAAGGGTGGACAAGGCCTCTCACCACACAAATGCTGCAGATGACCTCCTGATGGCCATCAATCTCCCCTACTTTGTCCTAACCAAGCTAGAAGTAGTCGGCAATGCTCTGGGCCCCCCTCTTGTACCTGATGTCCACATGGTCCCATGGCTCTGCAGTCTATCCCCTGATGGCCAATCCTGTAGTCTGGATGCAGGTTGAAGAGCAGGTCCCACTATCCATATAGCCTAGTGGAGGGGTTAAAACCTAACTTCATTTTTACAGTGACTTTAAATAGTTCATTTGGGTCAAGCTGGTCCAAATTAACAATTTCCTCTATGAACAGATACACTTGCTATCAGTGATGTACCAACTGTGTGTAGCATCAGCTATGTTGTACAGTGTACAGAGCTGTGTTCTGGCAGTGGTGCTTCCCATCTGCTGTGGCAACAAAATCAAGTCTGGCCAATCGCTAATCGGCCATTCACAGAAAGCCTTTTCTTTTATCAATGATTACAAGGCTTCCTCTGATTGGCTGAGATGGAGTTCTTAATATTAACCCCCTGCCTCAGTCAATCAGAGGAAGCTTTGTTGGACCCCCGACTCCCCCCATTAGCCATGTCTCTGAGCCATAGAATACGCTGGAAAGCCAGGTTTGCTTAACTTGGGATTAGATGTGTGACACCCCCAAGTCGCAGGACGTGTGAAATTTAATGTATTTCAATGAGAAATAGTCCTACTGACACTATAGAAGTCGCTGCAACTTCAGAAAAGGTTCCTGCACTACTTTTGTCCGACTTTTGATGCCACTTTGGTCCGGAGAATGTCAAGCCAGATCAGAATGTCAAGTCGCATTCCAAAGTCACGCTGCAAATTGCGCAGCTTTGGAGACACGCTAATGTAAAAGGAGCCTTTACCAACAAGTGTCAATGGGCCTTTATCAAAACTGTTTTAGGCAATTTGTAAAAACCAGTTAACTCAAGCTTTCACCTTTTCATTGTAGGTTTGACTCGCACTGGTTGCTTTTGATGGTTTGTTACATAAATAAATTTGTCTTTCCTGTTGGTGGCATGAATTGTCAGCTATTCTCTGTGGGCGATAATGAAAGTTGATACCGTTTCTGCAGATGTACTGTATGTAGTGGAGAGCTAGCATTTTGTGCCTACATAGCCATGACATTCATTCTGCATAAGCCCACATTGTGCCCGCAATTTACTTGATTTACTAGGTGCAATGCTTTACAGGCTCCTGTAGACCAAATAAATGCACTTTTGTTGTCTACTGCCAAAATATGTGCATTTAGAATTTTTTTCATTACAGTGAACCTATCCTTTAATGAGACAATCAGGTAACACTTTTCAGGCTGCTCACATACAGTATACAGTGCTTTGAAAAAGTATTCTTACCCCTTGAAATTTTCCACATTTTGTCATGTTGCAACCAAAAACGTAAATGTATTTTATTGGGATTTAATGTGATAGACCAACACAAAGTGGCACAAAATTGTGAAGTGAAAGGAAAATGATAAATGATTTTTAAAATGATTTAAAAATAAATATCTGAAAAGTGTAGTGTGCATTTGTATTCAGCCCCCTTTACTCTGATACCCCTAACTAAAAGCTGGTGGAACCATTTACCACTGTGTGTAATTTAATCCCAGTATAAATACAGCTGTTCTGTAAAGCCCTCAGGGGTTTGTTTGAGAAATTTAGTGAACAAACAGCATTATGAAGACCAAGGAACACACCAGACAGGTTAGGGATAAAGTTGTGGAGAAGTTTAAAGCAGGGTTAGGTTATAAAATAACTATCCCAAGCTTTAAACATCTCACAGAGCACTGTTCAATCCATAATTTGAAAATGGAAAGAGTATGGCACAACTGCAAACCTACAAAGACATGGCCATTCACCTAAACTGACAGGCTGGGCAAGGAGAGCATTAATTCGGGAAGCAGCCAAGAGGGCCATGGTAACTCTGGAGGAGCCGCAAAGATCCACAGCTTAGGTGGGAGAATCTGTCCACGGGACAACTATTAGTCGTCCACTCCACAAATCTGGCCTTTATGGAAGAGTGGCAAGAGGAAAGCCATGGTGGAAAGAAAGCCATAAAAAGTCCAGTTTGCAGTTTGTGAGAAGCCATGTGGGGGACACAGCAATCATGTGAAAGATGAGACCCAAATTTAACTTTGTGGCCTAAAAGCAAAAACACTATGTGTGGCAGAAAACCAACACTGAACATCACCCTGAACACACCATACCCACTGTGAAACATAGCGGGGCAGCATCATGTTGTGGGGATGCTTTTCTTCAGCAGGGACAGGAAAGCTGGTCTGAGTTGATGGGAAGAAGGATTGAGCCAAAAACAGGGCAATCTTAGAAGAAAACCTGTTCAAGTCTGCAAAAGACTTGAGATTGGGGCGGAGGTTCACCTTCCAGCATGACAACCCTAAACATACAGCCCGAGCTACAATGGAATGGTTTAGATCGAAGCATATTCATGTGTTAGAATGGCCCAAAGTCCAGACCTAAATCCAATTGAAAATCTGTGGAAAGATTTGAAAAATGCTGTTCAGATGCTCTCCATCCAATCTGACAGATCTTGAGCTATTTTGCAAAGAAGAATGGGCAGAAATTTCACCCTCCTAGATGTGCAAAGTTGGTAGAGACATACCCAAAAAGACTTGCAGCTGTAATTGTAGCCAAAGGTGGTTCTACAAAGTATTGACTCGGGTGCTGAATACAAATGCACAACACACTTTCCACATTTATTTTTTAAAAATGTTGAAAACCATTAATCATTTTCCTTCCACTTCACAATAATGTGCCACTTTGTATTGGTCTATCACATAAAATCCCGATAAAATACATTTACGTTTTTGGTTGTAACATGACAAAATGTGGAAAATGTCAAGGGGTATGAATACTTTTTCAAGGCACTGTATAGAATGTATGAATTTATTGGTGTTGAGCTTGGTATAGCAATTCATTACCATTATTTTTATTATGTCTCTGTAATCCTCACCTGGTTGCCGCCACACATGCTTGACACCATCTAGCACATGGTAGCAAAGTGTCATTTCTTCAGAGTTGTCACATGAAAAAATATTTGCAAAAATGTGAGGGTTTACTCACTTTTGTCAGATACTGTAATTGAATTGCCTACTAGATCTTGCCTTATTGCAAGTCAGGGTTGGAAAAACTGGTACTTCTATACCAAGTCTACATTTTCAGTATAGATCTGTCCCATTTAGTGTCACAAATAGAAAGCAAAGGCACTATTAAGCGCGCCATAGTTAGTTTGAAACAATAAAAAATGAACAGGTTCTGCCATCCACACAAACAAGGTTTAAAGAGGAATTCACCCCAGTGGCACATTGTATTCTGACAGCAGGACTCTCCTCTGAATACGCTGATCAGCGACTACCGACGCTGCTGATTGTCAAACGTTTTCCATCTTGTCCCTTCGACAGACGGCAGTCTATTGACTGACTTCTGTGGAATGCAGATGGCCACACACAAATCACAGTCTGGCTGGTCACTGCTGAACTGGCTGAATTTCAAACTTTTTGTGGCCCGGCTTTACACTTTAAGGCTGGGTTCACACTGCTGCGGGGGGAGATCCGGATGTGATTCGCACCGCAAATCACATCCGATCTCCGTAGCGATGCGAGTTCAGCCATACAGATAGTATGGCTGAATTCGCATCGCTCCCGCAGCAAACTCGCACGGGACCCTTTTTTTGGTCCGCAACAGAATCGGATCGCATGGGGGTTCACACCATGCGATCCGATTCCTGTGCGAGTCGGCAGATCGCACTGCGATATGCGGACGGATCTGGGGGTGTCATTAACATATTGACACTCCCAGCCGTCCGCATAGGGCAGTGTGAACTGCCGGCGGGAGTAATGCGATGCGGGAAAACGCTGCGGATTCGCAGCGTTCCCGCATCGCAGCGGTGTGAACCCGGCCTAAAGTGGAACTTCACCCAAAAGGGTATGTTTTGTCTTAAGTCCTCCTCATCCCCTCCCCACCACCACCACCACCACCACATTTGACATGTCATTTTTGGGGCACAGTGGGTACTTAGATTTGATTGGTACCCACTCCCTAAGCGATCCGAGTGGACGTTCGGCCCCCCTCTTGTCACCCGCAGATTTCTGGAACACGTCACAGGTCTCAGAAGTTTGTGGGACCATTCAAAAAGCACAGTACAGCTCGCACATGCACGGTAAGAATCCAGCTGTGAAGCTACAATACTTAGTAATGGGGGGGATGAGTAATGAGTAAAGGACGTTCATGTCAGTTGAAGAGAGCTCATCAGAAGGGGTCTGAATGCTCCCATGTCTTGATTTCAGCCATCTTCAATGTTTCCTTTCTGTTATAACACAAGTGTGCTTGGCTGCAACTGTTTTTCCTTTTTTCCCTTTGTTCTTGAAGTACAAAATTTACAGAAGGCTATCTCCGCCATCTATGTCAATAAATATACTGAACTAAAGTCTGGCTTTTTTCAAGATGTAAGCTCTGCTAAGAATTCTTATCAATGGAGCACAATATCCACTTGCATCACAGCAGGCGGTAAATATTTTTTAGTGCACTCAAGTATGTTGGTAATGAAGCTAAAAGGGGCGACTTTTTCTGGGGATTTTTTCTGGCACATGACCTCTGAATATTTGCAAGCTCATATAATCTGTGTGTGTCAAGGAGGAATGTGATGCATTACAAAACACCTTCTGCAAGTTTCTTTATCTGTGGAAGAAAGATAGAGGATTGACTGCTCTCTGCAGCTCCCATCACCTTTGGCTTATTACACAGCACTGAATCACTTAAATAGTCCAATACAGATGCTCTTCCTATGTTAGTCACCGATCCTTGTCCGCACACTTGACCTTGCAGTGGAGAGTCCTTCCCTGTTCATCTATTCTAGCTATCAATTTCTTCAATAATGAGGAAAATGTTACCTTTATATTCCGTAACAATGAAGCGCTATACTGAACAAGGAGTAATTTATAAAGAAATTTTATTGAATGAGATCCTATACTCAAACGATGAAAATACATTATATATATATATATGTATAGTATAGTGGGGGGGGGGAGTATTTGATCCCCCTTCTAATTTTATACATTTGCCCACTGACAAAGAAATGATCAGTCTATAATTGTAATGGTAGTTTTATTTTAACAGTGAGAGACAGAATAACAAGAAAAATATCCAGAAAAAGTTATAAATTGACCTGCATTTTAATGAGTGAATAATTATTTGATCCCTTATCAGTTCAGCAAGATTTCTGGCTCCCAGGTGTCTCCTATGCAGGTGAGGAGCTGAGATCAGGAGCACTCTCTCTTAAAGGGAGTGCTCCTATTCTCAGCTTGTTACCTGTATAAAAGACACCTGTCCACAGAAGCAATCAATCAGATTCCAATCTTTCCACTATGGCCAAGACCAAAGAGCTGTCCAAAGATGTCGGGGACAAGATTGTAGACCTACACAAGTCTGGAATGGACTAAAAGACCATCGCCAAGCAGCTTGGTGAGAGGATGACAACAGTTGGTGCGATTATTTGCAAATGGAAGAAACACAGAATAATTGTCAGTCTCTCTGTCTGGGGCTCCATGCAACATCTCACCTTGTGGAATTTCAATGATCATAAGAACAGTGAGGAATCAGCCCAGAACTACATGGGTGGTGGGGGGGGGGATCCGTGTCAATAATCTCAAGGCAGCTGGGACCATAGTCACCAAGAAAACAATTGGTAACACACTACTTCCTAAAGGAATGAAATTCTGTAGCGCCCGCAAGGTTCCCCTGCTCAAGAAAGCACATGTGCAGACCCGTCTGAAGTTTGCTAATGAACATCCTAATGATCCAGAGGATAACTGGGTGAAAGTGTTGTGGTCAGATGAGACCAAAATCAAGAGATATAGATATAGAGATATATATATATATGTATAGATGTGTGTGTGTGTATATATATATATATATATATATATATATATATATATATATATATATATATATATATATATATATATATATATATATATATATATATATATATATATATTGAATTACCAAAAGTACTGGGATGTTTGCCTTTACACGCATGAAATTAACTTTAATGGGATCCCAGTCTTAGTCCATAGGGTTCAATATTGAACTGGCCTGTAACTCAATAAATGAAGATGCCATTAAAGTGCATGTGCGTGTAAAAAGCAGGTGTCCCAATACTTTTGTGTGTGTGTGTGTGTGTGTATATATATTATATAATGAAGAGAGAAAAACAGGTGGATTGCTGCAAAAAATTCTTATTTAAATATAAAAAGTTACTAGCAAGTATTCATGGTTGACAGTTTTGGGCTAGACAGATTACACCCTTCTTCATAAACGAACAAATAAAATTTAAATAAAACAGAGCCTGGCATATAGATATTAATCACATCATCTGGAACCAATTGACAAAATAATCAATAATGAATCACCATACAATGAATATTTAGTAGGCAAAATGTTGAAACAAAAAAAACATCAACTATTCCCCACACTTCATGAGGATTGGATAGGCACCTATAGTCAAAGTCGAAAAAAAGAAAATCCTTGACTAAAACATAAGTCACTTAAAGAGGAAGTAAACCCTGATGAGTTTACTTCCTCTTTCATTCCCTGCAAAGGTAAAGCATAATGGATTACTATGCATCGCATAGTAATCCATTATGTGTCACTTACCTGACACAGGAGCCAGCGAAGTCGCCACTTTCCCCTGTAGTCCGGCGCATCCATCTTCTCGGTGGGTCTCGCTGCTCCGCCGCTGTCATTCGGCAAAGCCTCGATGACGTCACTCCTGCGCAAGTGCACGGGAGCCGCCACGCGTGGCGCCGCGCTTAGTGTGCCTGTCTTTCGGCAAATATCTCCTAAACCATGTAGGTTTAGGAGATATTTCTTGGACCTACAGGTAAGCCTTAATCTAGGCTTACCTGTAGGTCAAAGTGTGTTGTAAGTGTTTACAACCACTTTAAATCGCAATATTGCTACATATTTTGATCCCATCACAACTAACTATATAAAAATAAAGATAAAAATATGAGAAAACCACAGAATGAAAATAATACAAATAACAAAAGCCTCCCACAAAAATTATTTTACAAAAATAGTTATGTCAAAATCGGAGTTTAACCCTTTTGGACTCTAAGTATCTAATCTATGAATCTAAGAAACTTCTAATTTTCTTAAATTGAGTTCCCTATTTCCTCCCCGTCGATGACGGGGCATACCATCAATGACCATGTATTTAAGTTGTGAGACTGAATGGCCCTTTTATAGAAAATGCCTAGCTAATGGCAATTTATTGAGTTTTTCTGTGATGTAATAACTATGTCGCACTATACGCTCCCTGGCCACCTGAGTCGTTTCCCCTACATATAGGAGCCCACATGGACATTTAATAATATATATTATGTATGAAGATTGACATGTATAATGGTCCTTTATCAATACACTGTATCCCTTATGTGGATGTGAAAAACGTTCCTTTAATCGTATTACTGCAATTTATACAACTTAAACAGGGATAAAAGCCATTATTACAAGGACCCAAAAATGTAATTGGTGCAATTTGTGGACGATATTAGTCAGATTTGAGGGTCTGATTGCATTGCACTTGCTTTGATTGCTGAAGTGCACCCAATCTTTTGGATTTCATTATATATATATATATATATATATATATATATATATATATATATATATATATATATATATATATATATATATATATATATATATATACACATCTAGGTGTTTCATTAAGGCCCCCGTTCACATCGGTGCCATTTTTCATGCCCCATTATCGGCAATGAAACCATTCGAATTGCCATGACACGTCGCATCAACTTTGAAAGGGGTTCCTGCACTACTTTTTACTGATTTCTTTGCAACTTGCATAGACTTCTGTTGTATGAAGCCACACTGATATCGCGCTGAAGTAGCACAATTTCAAAGCCACATGAGTGACCAGGGGGCTCAAACCCTGATTGCAGAGGGTAAAGGATGACTAGAGCAAGCCTGATGCTCAGGGCTAGGCACTGAATTTGTTTTTTCACTAGGTCTATACGCCCTAGTACATGTTTCCTGCATGCATCCCAAGTTTTGGATTATATTGCAGAATAGAAGTATTTGAACTCTGGCAATAGCACATCATCCTCTAGGCCCAGCATAGCCCTCTCCACCCAAGTACACAGAAAGGCCTGGATAACAGAGATAAATGGAGAACATCTGATGCAGCAATCCGATTGCCAGAAGTCAGGTGAGTAATGTTAACTGCTTAGCTGGTAGCTAGTGTTTTCAAAAAACAAATCCTTGAATCCCTCTTGTATTTTCTTGTTTTTTTGCCTCTTTCTGCAGACTTTACTGATTCAAATAAAAATAGTAGCATTTTCTCATATTAGCTGCAAAAACACAGGAACTGGGGTGCAGAAAAATGGCAGCAGGTGCTCTGCGCTCATGAGTCAAAATGTGAAATATTTGGCTGTAGCAGGGGGTAGTTTGTTGGTGAAGGGCTGGAAGGACTGGAGAGCAGTACAAAAATGAATGTCTGTAGGCAACAGTGAAGCATGGTGGAGGTTCCTTGCAAATTTGGGGCTGCATTTATGCAAATAGAGTTGGAGATTTGGTCAGGATCAATGGTGTCCTCAATGCTGAGAAATACAGACAGATACTTCTCCATCATGCAACACAATTAGGGAGGTGTGTGATTGGCCCCAAATGTATTCTGCAGGAGGACAAAGACCCCGAACATGCAGCCAGTGTAATTAAGAACTATCTTCAGATTCCCATATGTGTTCCACATTCTCTTCATTTTCTCCTTGGCCATTGCAAAGATTTGGAAGGGCAGTTCTCGTGAAAGAATTTAAATATATTTTTCTTTACTATTAGGTATTGGCCCCATAAGTACCTTTCAGTGCTTCTGCTAACTGCCCTTTTTTTAGACAAACCACTTCAGTGGTCAAACACCATAAGAACAGAAAAGCTTCCAGCACGTGCATAAACTGCATAAGTCTATTACTGTCAGGCTTGATATCATTTGCTGTGATTAATGGTCAGAATAGGCACCTTTTCAATGCTGAAAGCTGAGTTCCACCGAAAATTAAAACTTCCGCTCCGTTGTCTCCTCTCCCCCTCCGGTAGCACAAATGGCACCTTTTAGGGTATTAACAGGATACCAGTCTTTGCTCCTGTTCCCACTTCCATGACGTCACCGCGGGGTTCCCTCCTCCCCCTGTTGCCAGGCCAGTAGGAGAGAGGAGCGGGGCCTCGCATATGCACAGTAGGGTTCCTGGCGTGAAGCCAAAAGGCTACACTGCCGGGTTCCCTTACACGCAATGGTGGTGGCAGCACCCGACAGCTGATGGAAACATCGGCTGTGGTGCCGATATTACTGGACTCCAGGACAGGTAAGTGTCCTATTATTAAAAGCCAACAGCTACAGTAGAATTATTATTTTTTTGGGCGGACCTCCGCTTTAAGTTTAGTGTAGTGCTACCCTTTTAGGAGCTGCTTTTGTAGCTTTGTTCTTCTGCCTCGACTCTGAGAAAACACTCGGTCCCACTGACATACCAGATTAAATAAATGGATACTACTAATGCACAGCTACTGGGAACACAAATATAGATACCCTGCACACAAATAAAGTTCAGTATCAAAAAGCAAACATTAGACTTGTTAGTGGTAAATATACCCAGTATATTGTCAGGGGTTGCAGTATGCACGTAAATGAGTAAGTAAAGATATTGGTCTATCAGTTTACTAGATAATATATTAACTAGGCTATAGAAGCAAAGAATGGAGTTCTCTGCAACTAAATTGAAGTATACCTGATAATCCATAAAGTAAGTAATGGCATTAGAAAACAGTAATAGCAATGATAATAACTCTTCTGTACGCAATAGGCTATATCCACTTTAGAGTGCACGCTACTATATATGAATGGTACCTTGAGCAGTTTTTAGCCCTTGTTCTTCAGCCGGCTAGTGTTGGAGCCCAGTTTTTATGGTGGTGCATGAGTACAGTCTCAGTAAAGTCTGCATGCAGTAGATAATGATGCTAGTTAGATGTCCATTCTTTCCTCTCACCAGTCCCAGAGATACAGCAATGGGGTCTCACTGTGTCAGCAAAGTAGAGCTTTCTTAAGACATTATCTACATGTCTCATTTCCATCACATTCTTCTTAATCTTACTCTGTATAAACTACGGTTTCCATGTCCTGCGCTGATGGCCAACAATGCTGAAACAGCGATATGCAGCTTGTAAACAAATGGCTGTATGTGTACTATAAATCAGTTCTACATGCATTAGTGCCCCAGGGGCATACATTAATGTTTGCTTTACTCTATCTACTATCTTAAGATGTACACATGGCCCCTTGTTTTTGGGATTTGTGATGGAACACTGCAATGTGAGTGGGAATACCCCAAAACTCTTCAAAGGACAAACAGGGTCACAAATCATTACTTGTAGCTCTATCCATTATGCCTAGTATACACACTATGAAAATCATGCAAAAAATACAGATTTCGGCGTGATCGTCCAATAATCTGATAGTTTGTACACAGCTTTCGAGAGACGATAACTGCAGTTCATGTAAAATTATCCAAAGGGCCAAGCACAGACTTTTTTCTTGTAGGAGAAGATAACGACTATTTTGGTACGGATCATTGTATTATGCCTCGTTTCCACTGAGCGGAACGGTTCGGGTCGGTACAGTTTGAAAGGGTTAGAATGGCCCGGCCTATTCAGGTGAGCGTTTCCACTGCCAGTTGGACTGCCAGGGGCCATGCAGGGTTTAGAAAAAATGCCTTTGACGTTAGTATTGACGTTTTTTCTGTCCGCCAATCAGTGGAATGTGTTGTGTGATGCCAGTAGCTCCGCCCTAACTGCACCGTACCATTTTCTATGGCCCACATCTGAAGCAGGACCATGAATGGTGCAGTATGGTTCAGCTGTATGGGCCACTTTCATATTGAAAACACTCAAAATAGCGTATTGTACTGAACCAACCTGAACCGATCCGCTCAGTGGAAACGAGGCATTAGTCACTGGGATGTCAGTGGCAGTTAGTACCCCCCAGCTTGTTAGTGCGGAGGCAATCTGACACTATAAAAAATTTTGTTTATTTTTTTTATTTATATTGCAAAAAATAAATACCCAGTGGTGATCAATTATCACCAAAAGAAAGCTCTATTTGTGTGAAAAAAAATTATATACATTTTGAGTAAAGCATTGCATGACCGCACAGTTACCAGTTAAAGAGGAAGTAAAGGCAATCTAAAAATAAAAAAAACACACCCTGTAAGGCAAAGGCATAATGAGCTAGTATGCATAGCATACTAGCTCATTATGAATAACTTAACTGAGAACGAAGCCCCCGAAGCGGTCCTCCGTCTTCCTCTTCGTCGCTACCATGTATCCCGGAGTGACTTCAGGGTCTCGCTGCTCCGGCGCTGTGATTTGCCGGAGCCGCAATGACATCACTCCCACGCATGCGCACGGGAGCCGACACGAGCCGCATATCGCCGCGATCTGCAGCCTGCCCAGTGCGCCTGCGCGCCGTAGACAGCGGTGGCTGTCTTTTTGTAAATATTTCCTAAACCATATAGGTTTAGGAGATATTTCTTGGACCTACAGGTAAGCCTTAATCTAGGCTTACCTGTAGGTAAAAGTGGTTTGTAACGGTTTACAACCACTTTAAAGTAGCGCAGTGCTAAATAACAAAAAATGGCCTGGTCATGAAGGGGGGTAAAACCTTCCCGGCGGTCAAGTGGTTAAAGCCTCTATTTGCAGCTTAAGTATATTTTAGGTGAACTTGCCCTTTAAGATATAGGGGTGGTATGAACCTGGTTTCTCCTGCATCCCATAACCCAGAACAAAAATTAGAAATGCAGAGTGCTGGATATCTTTGAATACAAATAATGACGCTCAGTCTTCTTTCATGTAGAAAATAAAGTCTGATTATAATTGTATTTCACATGATTTTCAAGTTCCATGAACGAGCTGCGCATAGTGATTGTGACAAAATTCCACTGTGAGTTTCAGAACGATCTGGCAAGATAATATTTAGTGCCTTATGGATGAAATTGGATATAGTCTTGTCTGTGTTCTACAAGAAAAAGGTAGATAATAGTTGCCATCGGTGAGCTGCGTCGTCCTGATTAATTCAAAGCTCATACAAGGTAGTGTCTTGGGTTTTCCATCTGGAGAATTCATTAGGAAGATACAAAGGTAAATAAAATGTTGCCGTGTTTTGTAGCAGATTGAAAGGGTTGAATTTCTTTTACTGAAAATCATGCTGTATGCTCAAAGCTGCTATTTTATATTTTTTGTTTCCATGAAGAATGGCAAAACTGTTAATCGTGAAGACAGTAAGTGGTTGATTCGCTAAAACTGGAGCGTGCAAAATCTGGTGCAGCTTGCAAAGAAACCCATCAGCTTCCAGGTTTTTATTTTTTTTTATTTATTTTTTTTATTTTTTGTGAAGGCTTAATTGAACAATTGAAGTAGGAAGCTGGCTACCATGCACAGCTGCACCAGCACTCTCCAGTTTTAGTGAATCAACCACTATGGGTTTTATGCATTAAAAGGTTTAACGTTCCATTTCATTATTCCTTCTTTTTCTTCACTTGTCTTCGCTTATATTTTATTGTGTACTTGAACTGTATTGACACACAAGTTTGACACAGTACTGAGATGAGTATTTGTAAATGGCTATACTCAAGGGTTACCTAAATGACCCCTGCAAGCGCATCTTCAAGTGGGACTTAATGCTCAGCGTGATAAGATATTGACGCTGGGCACCTTCCCACTTCCAGCACGACCGTGCAGACACTCGAAAACCTGCAATACACTATACAGTGTTAACAAAACAATGCAACACAATGTAATTAATCAATAGCTCCCCCTGTGGTGAAATGCAGTCCTTTGTATGTAGCAACAATACTGCAAGGCCTTACAGTAAATAATATAGTCTCTCATCTTCTTTCTTCAGCTAGCCATTATACTGCAATATTTGTATTCCATAGGTTTTGCAGATGGTAATGTAACATAAAATAGTGAACAACAGTAATTTCAATTATGCAATACACTTATAACCTCCTTTCTTCAGAATGCACTACGGCCGCCAGTCAGTTCCTAGTGAAGTTAGGCTTTGAGGCCTATCTGAGTGCAGTCTGGTTGGAAATAACTTTTCTGTGGGACTGCAGGTCTCAGCAGCACTGTAATGACTAATCTGTAGTGCATTAGGTGCTCCATATAAGTTCTGGGCAACAGCCCTCTCACCACAACAGGTCCGGATAACTGGATGCCTCCACTTTGGTGGTCTCAGTCCTGCTGCCGGCCAGCTCCGTCACGCTGCACCGCTCCACAAGATGACCGGGACCCCCGTTTGGTTCCGTCAGGCGTTCTGGTTACTCCGGTCAGATCACACCACTGCTCCAGCACTGTAGTAAGAGTCTCTGCGGTGGTTGCAGTTTCATTTCATGCCAAGCAGACCACGGCTCCTCTAAACGCACACATCCTTGCATGCAGGCCACGTGTCGCAGTGAGAAGAGAGCGAAAAATGGTCACACTCCACCTTTTATTGCTGTTCAGTCCCCTAGGGTTCATGGGTAGGTAGGTGAGGCACTGTGGGTGAGTCCTTTCACGGAAATAAGTAACTTCCTGTATAGGTTTTTCTTCATGCTCTTATGTGAAAAATAAAACAAGCCTCATTCATATTGTATACCACTAGAGGGAGTCAAATACCAATTTAGTAGCATTATCTTATTATATAGCATTACATGGCAAAAAATTCCAGCGCTACAGAAGGTACCCTTCAATGATGTCTGTATGGTTTCAAAAACATCTCAAACTGGTATTAAACTGTTCACTTCAACAAAGCTCTTTGACACAGACCCTACTTATGGTGAGCCAATTGCTGCTCATAGACAGAAGAAGCAACCATCATAGAGAATTGACACATAGTCGAGACAGGCAAGGTCCGGACCAATTCCCAGAGAAGGCAAGCAGGCAGTTCTCTAGCTTGTGGTGTCCTCGCAGCACCCAAGCAGCATGAGAAAAGGAAGCAAAAGACTCGTTCCTCCAAATGTTGTAGATTGCAGGTGGAGAACAGGAAATACAGTGGCTCACGCATTTCGGCTTTTAGTCTTAATCTTAGCCAGTCATGTATCATGAGTGTCTAGAATGGAATAAAAAAACAATAGAAATGCACTGGTGTATATTACACAAGCAGTGGGTGTCTGATAGCTGAAATCTACATCTTCTGTGCTGTTTTTGGATGTGGGGAAAAGTTTGGAAACTGCTATATTCCAATTACAGAGATCTTGGAAAGTTCAAAACTGCCACTCCCTTCCCTGCCCAAATTTCCTGCCTGAACTTGACTGTTTATCTCTATTGGGGAATTTTCTTCAAAACAATAATTGAAAGGCATGCATTAAACAAACCAATACATGCTGTGGGGTCCCTGGATAGGAAAACAGTATTGAACCCACCACTTTCAATGGTATCTGAATTAAACATTTTGAATGAACTTCAATTTTAGATCTCAGATGTATTCAGAGGAAACATCTACTGCCATATTTCTTAGCTTCCCATCTTGCGGCCTTTTGTGTAATATAAAATAAATCTAGCAGGGATAGTAAATATCTTTTTCTGGGCTCTATTGACTTAAAATATAATACTGCAAAAATAACAATAACATAACACATAAAGTATATTCCAAAAACTTTATTGATTTAAAAAAAAACTACTAAAATTGTAGTAAACTAAAGGGCAAGGTCACCCGGGGGCATCGTTATTGACCAAATATAGACATGTCATATCTGCTTCTATGGTCATTTTGTATTCCTGAGTTTGCTGCTTGCAGCTACGTGGCTGATGCATGGTATACCTGGAACTCTGCTTTGAGTGACAGCAGCATATATTGGGAGCCTTGCTGTCAGAACATCCCTGCTGTGTGTTTTGATGCCTGCCCACTGATAGGTGATGCACTTAATCCAAAATCAGAAAGAGGGAAGGAAAGGAAAACCGTGAAGATTCGGGCTGGGTTCACGCTTAATTTGGATCCGGCTCACAGCAGGGGTCCGGTGCATTCCTGTTCTCCATTTTTGGGATGAATTTTTGCCTGAATTAGCACTCAAAATAGAGCCAAGGACACACAGGACCCCTGTGCAATGTGCTCCACAGCTGCCCCGGCGTTGTGTGAGCCGGTCAGAATCTTCTGTCATGTGAATTGGATGTGGTAATAACGCGTCAAATTTGCAGAAGTGTGAACCCAGCCTCAAACCTAAAATAACGTACTTTGCTTTTAATAAAAAAAAAAAAAAAGTTTTTAAAGAATATGTTTAGCTTTGGGAACATGTTACATGTTCCACCCATTTTTAGGTGAGTCTCATATGCACCATAATTCCCATGAGTCAATGTTTAACTTGTGCTAAATGAAGATACTGCTGACGGCAGGCCTTGGCCAGTGTCTAAAGGGCTGCCAGGAAGACCAAGCCACCTACTTCCACCGGTGTTTAGGCAACGCCACTATAGGCTTAAAGTGGTTGTAAACCCTTACAACCAATTTTGACCTACAGGTAAGCCTAGATTAAGGCTTACCTGTAGGTTCAAGAAATATCTCCTAAACCTATACGGTTTAGGAGATATTTACCCGAAGACAGCCACCGCTGTCTACGGCGCATGCGCCATAGCGGTGCACTGGGCAGGCCGCAGATTGCGGCGATATGCTGCTAGTGTCGGCTCCCATGCACCAGAGTGACATCATCGCGGCTCTGGCGAGTCACAGCAACGGAGCAGCGAGACCCGAAAGTCGCTCCAGGATACATGGCAGCGGCGAAGAGGAAGACGGAGGACCGCTTCGGGTGCTTCGTTCTCAGGTAAGTTATTCATAATGAGCTAGTATGCTATGCATACTAGCTCATTATGCCTTTGCCTTACAGGGTGTGGTGGGTTTTTTTTCATTTTTTTTTTGCCTTCCTCTTTAAGTAGCAGAGCCTCCCAAGGATTAGACACCAAGGGGGATGATCAGCACAGCCCTCATCAAGTCGTACACTTGAGTCCAGAAACTGAGCGTTTTGGGGCAAGTCCACGAAATGTGTGGAGTAAGGTACCCCACTCTCCACACCTGCGAAAGCACATTGGAGACGCGTTAGTGGGTATGTTCTTTTCATCGGTCTGAATAACTTGATGCTTGTGTTCTGGAATTATTATATATAGGCAACTCCTATCTTCATATTGATCAATGATTCCAAACTGATAAGTACTGCAGTAGGGAACAGACACAGAACCATATATCCTTCCCCAAATCATTGTTCTGTTTGGCACATTTGAAGTTTTTTTTTATACACATGCTTATGTAGTTATCACATTAATATTACAATTGTTGCTTTTAAGGTACAAGTGGCATAACATAGGCAGGCAGTGGGTTAGTTTCTTATCAGGACTTCAAAGAATATGAATAGCTGCAAAATGTTATTAGTGCCGTGTTTTATGCAGAATTTAACATTGATTTCACACTTTTCGTTTCATTTGGTGACTGTGGTATGTTATTTCCACTTTAATGTAATAAGAGTCCTCGGAAGACATCTATCACTATACCCCTGTGTGAAGTACACCCAAACTGCTGCATGCTGCAGTTTTGGAGAGGACTACAGCACTAAAAAGGGAGGAAAGGTAAATATGTGAACATCCTTACTGTTACATAATAGGTGAGGTTGAAAAAAGGCAAAATTCCATCAAGTTCAACCAATGTGTGTGATTTTATGTCAGCATTACATTGTATATCCCTGTATGTTGTAGTTGTTCAGGTGCCTCACTAATAGTTTTTTGAAATTATCGATGCTCCCCACTGAGACCACCACCTGAGGAATAGTGATGGACGAACTTCCGACGGGACGTTTCGCGAAAGCGAAATGCGAACGGACCCAAACGTTCGCGAAACCGAACGTTCGCCGCGGGCCCCATTGACTTCAATGGGAGGCGAACTTTGCAAACCTTCATGTCGAATTTGCGGCCACGTGGTAATTATTAGGGGGTAAAACGTAGTCCCACCATCTGGACAATGACATAATACATGTATGAGGTGAATTTGGGATCGATAACTACAAGCATTTTTATTTTATTTGGGAAATTGTTCTAACAATTCAGGACTATGGAGCTAATGAAGGCAATGGAGGAGAGGGAAGGTCAGGGACCAGGGTAGGCAAAGAAGAGGGTGCAGGAGATGATCACCAGCAGCGTGACATACCGGAATGACACATGCACCGTGATAGAGGCATCTGACAGCAGCACCGTAATACAGAGCACTGACAGCAGCACCGTGACATACAGCGCTGACAGCAGCACCGTGACATACAGCGCTGACAGCAGCACCGTGACATACAGCGCTGACAGCAGCACCGTGACATACAGCGCTGACAGCAGCACCGTGACATACAGCGCTGACAGCAGCACCGTGACATACAGCGCTGACAGCAGCACCGTGACATACAGCGCTGACAGCAGCACCGTGACATACAGCACTGACAGCAGCACCGTAAGCAGCCCCAGGAGGAAGTCAGCACAGCACAGGGATGGTGTGATCCCCTCATAATAAGAACCCCCAGGAGGAAGTCAGCACAGCACAGGGATAGTGTGATCCCTTCATAATAAGAACCCCCAGGAGGAAGTCAGCACAGCACAGGGATATCATAAGCAGCCCCAGTAGAAATATGACACCGCTCAACCTCTTCAAAGAGGAGGGTAGGGGCATATAGTACGGTGTGCTTTTTTGGGTCAAGGAAGTGAGCAGACTGTACGTCAGTCCCTATACCGCTGAAGGACTGCTGCAGTATAGGGCAGCGGTCAGCAGTGGTGCACGTCAACCCTATCTATTGTGGACCTATAGCGGTCCTTACAGAACAGCAGACTGTACCGCACTCAAGCCTATGTACCGTAGCACCCTATACCAAGTTACCAGTCCTTATAAGAACTTTTGTGGACCAAGCAGGTTGTGTATTAGTGTTTAGCAGACTGTACGTCAGTCCCTATACCGCTGAAGGACTGCTGCAGTATAGGGCAGCGGTCAGCAGTGGTGCACGTCAACCCTATCTATTGTGGACCGATAGCGGTCCTTACAGAACAGCAGACTGTACCGCACTCAAGCCTATGTACCGTAGCACCCTATACCAAGTTACCAGTCCTTATAAGAACTTTTGTGGACCAAGCAGGTTGTGTATTAGTGTTTAGCAGACTGTACGTCAGTCCCTATACCGCTGAAGGACTGCTGCAGTATAGGGCAGCGGTCAGCAGTGGTGCACGTCAACCCTATCTATTGTGGACCGATAGCGGTCCTTACAGAACAGCAGACTGTACCGCACTCAAGCCTATGTACCGTAGCACCCTATACCAAGTTACCAGTCCTTATAAGAACTTTTGTGGACCAAGCAGGTTGTGTATTAGTGTTTAGCAGACTGTACGTCAGTCCCTATACCGCTGAAGGACTGCTGCAGTATAGGGCAGCGGTCAGCAGTGGTGCACGTCAACCCTATCTATTGTGGACCGATAGCGGTCCTTACAGAACAGCAGACTGTACCGCACTCAAGCCTATGTACCGTAGCACCCTATACCAAGTTACCAGTCCTTATAAGAACTTTTGTGGACCAAGCAGGTTGTGTATTAGTGTTTAGCAGACTGTACGTCAGTCCCTATACCGCTGAAGGACTGCTGCAGTATAGGGCAGCGGTCAGCAGTGGTGCACGTCAACCCTATCTATTGTGGACCGATAGCGGTCCTTACAGAACAGCAGACTGTACCGCACTCAAGCCTATGCACCGTAGCACCCTATACCAAGTTACCAGTCCTTATAAGAACTTTTGTGGAACAAGCAGGTTGTGTGTTAGTGATTAGCAGACTGTACGTCAGTCCCTATACCGCTGAAGGACTGCTGCAGTATAGGGCAGCGGTCAGCAGTGGTGCACGTCAACCCTATCTATTGTGGACCGATAGCGGTCCTTACAGAACAGCAGACTGTACCGCACTCAAGCCTATGTACCGTAGCACCCTATACCAAGTTACCAGTCCTTATAAGAACTTTTGTGGAACAAGTGAGTTGTGAATGTTTAGCAGACTGCAGCAGAAGGGCAGCAGTCAAGTATAATATCCTTTCTATATTTGGAAGAAAGAATATTATACATGTACAAGCCTATTACTGTACCACTGATACCAGTCCTGAAAAGAACCTTTGTGGAACTAATAATAACAGCAAGTCTTTAAAATTACCCTCACTGCCTGACAACACTGCTTCCTTCCTGTCCCTATACAAATTGGCAAAAAAAGAGAACGATTAGTGGTTACTGGAACAGCTCTTTTGTGGACCTTGATAGTAACAGCTAATGATGATGATGATGATGATGATGATGAAAGACTAATCTGGCTGTCCCTGTAGCATACACCGTCCTTTCCCTTTCTCTAAACTAACAAAAGACACTCAGGCTGCTGCAAGAATCAGCAGCACAGCAAACCTATCAACACCTAACACCTATACCAGTCCTGAAAAGAACTTTTGTGTACCAAATAGCTAGTGGTTTATCTCTCCCTACTCCACACAGGAACCTGTCCCTATCGTAACAGAAGAAAGAATGTAAAATGGCCACCGGATCGGGTGTATTTATAGGTTAGGGGGAATGTCCAAGTGTCCATGTGCTGTCATGTCTCAATTGGCTGTCCTGTATCACATGATAAACGTGTCACCAAAGGTTAAAGTTCTTGTATACATTAAACACGTAAGTCCGCCGCGGCGAACGACGGAAAAAGGCGTTCGAACGTGCGGACCGCGAATGTCGGAAATTCGCCGCGAAACGACCGCCGGGCGAAACGTTCGTCCATCACTACTGAGGAAGAGAATTCCACATCCTAACTGCACTTCCGGTGAAGAACCCTCTATGCAGTTTAAGTTTAAACCTCTTTTCTTCTAATTTTAGTGCATAGCCACATCTTATTAAATTCCCTTTTGTGGAAACGTTTTATCTCTATTGTGGGTCACCAGTATGGTATTTGTACATTGAAATCATATCACCTCTCAAGCATCTCCTCTCCAGAGAGAATAAGTTCAACCTTTCCTCATAACTAATATCCTCCGTACCCTTTATTAGCTTTATTGCCCTTCTTTGTACTCGCTCCATTTCTAGTACATCCTTCCTGAGGACTGGTGCTCAGAACTGGACAGCTTGTTCCAGGTGCGGCCGAACCAGAGTCTTGTAGAGCGGGAGAATTATCATTTTATCTCTGGAGTTAATTCCCTTTTTAATGCATGCCAATATTCTGTTTGCTTTATTAGCAGCAGCTTGCCATTGCTGTGCCTGTCATTTACTAGGACCCCCAGGTCTTTTTCCATCCTTGATTCCCCCAGTGGTTCTCCCCCTAGTGTATAGATTGCATTCATATTTTTGCCAACCAAATGCATTATTTTACATTTTTCTACATTAAACCTCATTTGCCATGTAGTTGCCCACCCCATTAATTTGTTCAGATCTTCTTGCAAATTTTCCACATCCTGCGGAGAAGTTATTGCCCTGTTTGGCTTAGTATCATCTTCAAATACAGAGATTGAGCTGTTTATCCCATCCTCCAGGTCGTTTATGATTAAATAGGATCCACCCTATTTCCACCCCAGACCATTCCGAGTAGCTCCCATTTATAACTACTCTCTGGACTCGCCCCTGTAGCCAGTTTTCAATCCATATACTCGCCCTATGGTCCATGACAATGGACCTTCCTTTGTACATTAAATGCTTACGGGAAACTGTATCAAATGCTTTTTAAAAATCCAGATACACCACGTCTATGGGCCTTCCTTTATAGATGGCAGCTCACATCCTCATAGAAGCTTAATCGATTTGTTTGGCAAGAACGATTCTTCATGAATCCATGCTAATTACTGCTAATGATGCCGTTGGCATTACTAAAATCTTGTATATAGTTCCTTATCATCCCCTCCAAGAGCTTGCATACAATGTAATTCCCAGGGATGTATCTTGGCCCTTTTTTAAATATTATTGTTACATGGCTTTTCTCCAATCAGCTAGTACCATTCCAGTCAGTAAACTGTTTGAAAAAATTAGGAACAATGGTCTGGCAATTACTTGACTGAGTTCCTTTAAGGACCCTCGGGTGCAAGCCATCTAGTCCCGTTGACTTATTAATGTTAAGTTTTTCAAGTCTATTTCTAATTCTGTCCTCTGTTAGCCATGAAGGTGCTTCCTGTGACATGTCATGAGGATAAGCATTGCAGTTTGGTTACTGAAGCCCCCCCAATTCCCTTGTGAAGACTGAGGTGAAGAATAAGTTCAATACCTTTGCCATCTCTCTATCCTTAGTGACCAGGTTCCCTTCATCATTCTTTATGGGACCAATATGATTTGACCTCCCTTTCTTACTATTTATGTACTTAAATAATTTCTTAGGATTTTGTTTTACTCTCCTCTGCTATGGGCCTTTCATGTTCTATCTTAGCCGCCCTAATTGCATCCTTACATTTCTTGTTGCATTCTTTGTAAAGTTGGAATGCTGAGGATGATCCCTTAGCCTTGTATTTTTTGAAGGCCTTCTCCTTTGCTTTAGAGCTGCAACTAACGATTAGTTTGTCGACTAATCTATCGATTATTTTTTCGATTAGTCATCGACTATACGGTTATTATTATTATTTTTTTATTAATCTTCTTTTATTTTTTATTTTTTTTATTAGCTAATTAATCCCTTGGATAACCTTACAAAAAATAAGTACATAAAAAAAAGGTAAGATAAAAGAATATAACTAGTACATACATATATTCTTTTAAAGTTAAGATAAAAGAATATATATATATATATATATATATATATATAATATTCTTTTATATAGCTTTTTATTTTCTGTTCAGAAGTTCATGAATGTTTCTAATTTATTTTTTACAATGCTTTCTTTTTTTAAGGGGGGGGGGGGGGGGGTGTGGGGACAGAGTCAGTGTGTTTTTTTTTTTTTTTTTTTTTTTTTTTTTTTTTTTTTACAATTTTTTTTATTATTATTTATTGAAATTTTTTTATCAGCCCTGTTGGGGGGTTAACAAACCTCTGACATCTCCCATTTGAGACAGGGAAAGAGACTGCGGACAGAGATTCCCCAGTCCCTTTTTCTGCAGCCTCTGCTGCACGGATAATGAATGGAGAGAAGCCAGCGGCTTCTCTCCATTCATTAACTGAGACATCGTAATCACAGGAGGTTACAATGTTTCAGTTATGTGAATGGACAGAGTCAGTGGTCACTGACTGTGTCCATTCTGAAAACAAAGCTGCTGGGTTTACCAGCTTCTACCTCCGCTCTCCATCCTCACAGAGAAGAGAGAGGGAGACAGATGCACGGAGGGGGACACAGAGAAGAGAGAGGGGGACAGATGCACGGAGGGGGCCACAGAGAAGAGAGAGGGGGCGGCAGCGCGGAGGGGGAGAAGAGGGGGGGGGCGGCGGCATGGAGGGCGACAGATGCACGGAGGGGGGAGAAGAGAGGGGGACTGCAGCATGGAGGAGAGCGGGAGACACGAAGCAGTGTGACGCATCGACCACCTGCACACACGTCGACGTAATTAAGTCGACTCATTGTGGCAGCTCTACTTTGCTTTTATATGCAATTTTAAGTTGGAGTGAAGCCACCCAAGACTTTTATTCGCTCTTTTAAATTTATTTCCCATTGGGATGCACTGGCTAATGCCCCTATTTAATATATTGTTATTTGAAAAACAACCAGTGACATATTTAACAGATTTACATCATTTTGACCATAGTTTTTAAAGCGGGAGTCCACCGGGACTCCGCGTTTTTTTTTTTTTTTTTTTTAAAGCCAGCAGCTACAAATACTGCAGCTGCTGGCTTTTAAAATAGTGACACTTACCTGTCCAGCACGCCCGCGATGTCGGCACCCGAAGCCGATCGCTAGGTCGTCTGTCGGGTCCTGCCGCCGCCATCTTGGGTATGGGAATCAGGAAATGGAGCCTTTCGGCTTCATTTCCCGGTTCCCTACTGCGCATGCGCGAGCCGCGCTGCGCAATGAGGACGGTCCCCGCTGCCTCTGGGATCTGTGTGTTTCCCAGCAGGCAGCGGGGCACTTGCTGAAGGGGGCGGGCGCTTGCGGAAAGGGGCGTAACGTACGCCCCTTTCCGCAGAGAGCTAGCCCGGAAGTGGGTGCAGTTACCTGGATTATCCAGGTAACTGCACCCCCCTCTCCCCTGAAAGGTGCCAATTGTGGCGCCGGAGGGGGGGAGGAATCCGATGAGCGGAAGGTCCATTTTAGGGTGGACCTCCGCTTTAAGTGCAGAGCTGGTGCAAATGCAGAGGCGTAAGAAGCCATTGGGTAACAAAGCCCTAACTGAAATACCAGATTTTAGGGACTGACCCTTCCATATTGTTTTTACCTATTTTTTCTTTTTTTTCTTTTTTGACAAATCAACAGCCATTTAATGTATCCACCCTGATGTTCCCAGGGCTGCTTCGAACGTAAGCAGACGTGTTTAACTTGCAGTTATTGGCTGGTTTTGCTGCTTTATGGGGCACATTTTAAAATATTGTGAAATTGAAGTGTTATCGGGGAGATTTATTTTAATGTTTAATGTGCCTATCTCTTGCGTGATAGGAGGATGATGTATTGAGCAATTTAACAAGGATTCTTCCACAAGGATACATCATAAAGTTGAGCTGACTGGTGTGGCCAAGAAACATTCTTGGCAATAAATCTCCCTTTTAAAAAATTGCCAGAGATGCACCAAGCTCCATTATCTAGATATTTTTGATATAGCTTTGTGAGCATTTTTCAGATACCATGGGCTTGTAATGATGTCCCTTTAAATATAACTAGTTTGTGATTTGTGATACAGTTTGTTCATTTTATAGATGTGTGACTGAAGGAGAGCCAAGTCTAAATTCTTGTGCTGGGGGGGGGGGAGAGAGAGTCTTCCAAATCAAAGCACGCTCATGCTATTACCAGTTTAGTCAGTTATATAATGTATATATGTAAAGAAACATTCTGAATCCCGGGAACGGGTAAAATCTGCACCTTTGCTGGAGAACTGCAATAGGCAGTCTAATTAATCTGCTATCTTTTGTGTGCAAGTTACTCCACAGCTGCCATCGATTCCTTGGTGACCAATGTTCTAATCTCTCAGATTTGACCAAAATATGTGTATGGGCATAAAATAATGGGCTCTTGTACACAAGTTTGATTGGGCAACCAGCAAAGTAGTCGCCAAAACAAGCAACCCTGATGGGAAACGCACACATTCAGCAAACCTTTCATTATGTCCAAAGGAGGAACTGTCCACCCAGGTGCTGCAGAAAAGACTGAATGTATAGGAACACACAGCGAGCCCCCACTACTGTAATAAAGGCCAGTGTACACTGCTTTAAACTGTCCATAAACACACATCATAAAAAACACTCAAATGCTGTATTACATGCTGTTCCTACTCAGTCACTATGAGATTTGTATTCTGCAAAAAACCTGGTTCATCCTGCTGCTCTCTCTCCACCTTCTGTTCATGTCCCCAATTCAGGTAGGGATGTTGCAGCTGTGGTGGCAACTCTGCACATGTTAAGTTTTCAGTGAGTTTCTATGCTGAGCATTTCTTCCCCATCACATCTGAGAAGCCCATGTGACTAAAGAGTCACATGTGGGTGTATACACAGTGGTAAATGACAGTTAACTCTCTCCCTCCACCTCCATGCCCACCAACCAGCTAAACACAATGGGGGCAGAATACTACACGTAGATTGGTGGCTTCACCTCTTTCTTATTCTAAGACACAGGATGGAGGGGTGTGGCACAGCCTGGGATTTCCAGAAATCCATCCACACCATGTGATTGCCAAAAAAAATAAAGATGTGATTTCAAGTATATATTTGTATGACAATTTAATGATATTATTTTTTTTACTCTTTATCCCAAAGACTTTTTTTTATAAACCTGTGACAAGCAGCAGAGGACTAGAAGCTCCTCCTGCTTATGTTTCCTTGTAGACGGGCTGGGAAAGAGCTGGGTCATGTGACAGCTGTGACATCAATTAGGAAAAAGGTCTTACGAGGTTTTTTTTTATTTTTTATTCTAAAATAATTAGTGTCATCATCCATATACAGAAATAGAAGGGGCAATGTATGTTTAACAGTATGTGTTAAACATCACTTTAACCATAGGTGTAATATTAGATTCATTCTGCTTCTATTGTCTAATACAAATGTTAAAAATGTAAAGAATAATCAGTAAATAAATACTGTATTTATCGGCGTATAACATGCACTTTTTTCCCCTTAAAATCAGGGGAAAAAGTGGGTGCGTGTTATACACCGATCCCCCGCTGATTGTGAGCAGAGGAGTGAGCGCCGCCGAGATACACATAGCCGAGTGTACCTGGCTTGGCTTGGCTCGGCTCAGTCATGCCCAGTCCCGCCCTATGATGGACATAACACAGGGACTGGGCGTGACTGTGAGCTACGACTAAGGCTATTGCCGAAACGCATCAGTTTATTGTTTTATTGTCACTCTGATATACCAATAAATGACACTTCAAGGATTACAGTGTTGCCGGCTCTTCTTACTACTGTTGCATTGGAGCGTGTTGAGACACATTGAGCCTCAGCACCTGTGAGTGGACCTGATGTATGGATTGAGTTGTCTCTGCAGAGAGCGCTGTTACCTTTCTTCTTTCCATGTGAGCGGAGCAGAGCCTAGCCGAGTACATGGCTTTGTGTATGTCGGCGGCACTCGGCTCCTTACCTCTCGCAGTCAGCGGAGATCGGCGCCAAATTTAAATAACAAAGCTGCAATCACACCAGGCTGCAAAGACACTGGGCAAGGCTGCAGATGGACACTGACAAGGTTGCATTGATGGGCATTTACGCGGACAAACGCTAATGAATGCAAACGCTAATGAGGACAAACACTAATGAGTGCAAATGCGGACAAACGCTAATGAGTACAAACACTCATAAATACAAACTGTAATGAGTGCAAATGCGGACAAACGCTAATGAGTACAAACGCTCATAAATACAAACTGTAATGAGTGCAAATGCGGACAAACGCTAATGAGTACAAACGCTCATAAATACAAACTGTAATGAGTGCAAATGCGGACAAACGCTCATAAATATAAATTGTAATGAGTGCAAACGTGGAAAAACGGTAATAAATGCGAAAAACTGCTATTGCAAAAACTTTGAAAAACTCACTGCAAAGTTACTGGCGTTTTTATAACGTTATTTTAATGTCCAGTGTGCATGAGGCCTAAGACCCCTTTCACACTGAGGTGCTTTACAGGCGTTATAGCACTAAAAATGGCACCTGTATAGTGCCTCTCCTCTCACTCCAGTGTGAAAGCCTGATTGCTTTTACACTGGAGCAGTCCACTAGCAGGATGCTCAAAGTCCTGCAAGTAGCATCTTTGAGGCGCTGTAGGAGCAGTGTATAAATCAATGGGCAGCGCCAGCAAAGTGCCTTTAACCCTTTTTCGGCTGTTAGGGGTTAAAAGCGCCCCGCTAGCAGCTGAAACACACTGCAAAAACATCAGTAAAGCGCCACTAAAAATAGCGGCGCTTTAGTGACGATGCTCGAAGCTGCTCAGTGTTAAATTGCCCTAATTGTGGCTTTCCTTTTATTCTCTTATGATTTTTTTTTTTTTATTATTCCTCTGTACAATGTAAATGCATGATGTGCACATCCCAGACTGAGGTCAGATGTAGGCCATTGTTCTCTGAAAGCGCGCTATTTTGACTTCTGAATTTGTCAACCACAAAGTACAGTCTTCTCATAATAGTGAATGAGCACTACATTTGCCTAAATATACTGGGTTCATATCTGTATCTTCCTCGATTTTATTTCTGAATTCCCCAAAAAATTCATGTTACAAAAAATAATTCTGAATGTACAAAACACTAAAGCTAGCTTTGGGCCAAACATTATAAGGGATTGCGGGTTTTAAAAAAGGCAGTGGTAATTTTTTTGAAAGTAAATGTGGCCCAGGGAAAAAACTGATGAATTTTTATGTCCTGGATTTGCTCAGCATCAAGGATTCAGGGTAGATGTCAGAGATGCTGAATTCCCTTGAAGCCATTGTAACATCAGTAGCCTGACGTGGAGCCTTGAGCTGGTTGGTCCTATAAGCGAGTTGTTTGCATGCCGGTACCAGGCTCTAGCACTGCCCTTGTTCACTTTGGGGAAGAGTAGACTGTACATAGAAAATACAAGCAAAGTCTTAGCCTGATGTCCACAGATGACATTAGAGGGGAGAAATGCCTTTTCAGCCAGCTCATACTCGGTGATGATTTGTTCGCTGGACCTATGCCAGCTTCCTCAAGATTCTTGCATACTTTTGGTTTTCCAGCAGTGGTGCTGACGCTTGCCAGAAAATGTGATAGTTTTTAGTATCGAAGGGAGGGGTAGAGGAACTCATTGAGGCTTGATTGTTTTTATCTGCGTGTACATGTAGACACTTGATGTGGAAGCTTTCAGCTCTGTAGCAGTTTTTTTCATAAAGCAACTCTGTTTTGCTAGATGATATTGTTACAGAAAGGGCAGCTCCAGCAATCAGTTAACTACTAATGGAAGCCAGAAAATATGGCTACTTCTTTCAATGGGTTACAGTGTTTTTTAACCACCTGTATCCATCAGGTCTCTTTGGTTGGGACTGCAGTCTTATAATTTGTGTTATTCTTCCCAACCCTTGTGGTGCTTATTGTATTTTCAAAGGATAAGATGCAGCACCTGCAGAAGAGAATAGTACCGGCAACTATACAGAGGGTGACATTTAAGACTTATTTACACTTGCTTCAAAACAAGGCTTTGGACAGGCTTTTTTAAAGCTCTCTGAACACCAGTCAAAGCATCTGTCACTAAATAAAATGGTTAGCTTACAGTCCTGTTTACCCCTTGCTCTTGCTTTTGGCTTTGCTTTAAAAGGCTTTATAGAAGTCTATGACCAACCTTGGTTGAAGCACCTGCAGCTTTTGAGAGGCTTTACTTCTGCTTTAGCTGTGCTTTGTTTTGAAGGTATTGCAGGTATGAGATGTCAGAGCACACACAGGGCATCTGCCAAGCTTCATTAAGGCTGGATTCACACTGGAGATTGCAACGGCTCACAGCAGGGGTCCGGTGCCTCTTTATTCACTGTTTCAGGTCCGATTTCAGTCTGAATTTTGGGCTGAATTCGGGACCAAAAGACGCACAGGACTCCTGTGCAATTGACTCCGGAGCCGCTTTGGAGATGTGAGATAGCCGGTCATAATCTCCAGCTATGCAAATTAGTTGCAGGGAAACCCCGCATCCAATTTGCAATAGTGTGAACCCAGCCTAAAGCTTTAAAAAAGCATCATCGAAGCATCACCAAAGCATCGCAGAAGCATCAAAAATACAGTGCATCCCGAAAGTATTAACGGCTCTTCACTTTTTCCACATTTTGTTATTTTACAGCGTTATTCCAAAATGGATTAAACTAATTATTTTCCTCAAATTTCTACAAATACCCCATAATGACAACATGAAAGAAGTTTGTTTGAAATCTACAAATTTATTACTATTTATTACTTATTATTCTACAAAATTAAAACCAAAGAAATCACATGTACGTAGGTATTCACAGATCTTGCTCAGTACTTTGTTGAAGCACCTTTCCCATTAATTACAGCCTCAAATCTTTTTTGAGTATGACACTACAAGCTTGGCACACCTATTTTTGGGCAGATTCTCACATTCTCACATTTCTCACATTCTTTTTTGCGGGACTTCTCAAGCACTATCAGGTTGGATGGGTAGCATCGGCACGCAGCCATTTTGAGAACTCTCCAGAGATGTTCAATCTGATTCAAGTCTGGGCTCTGGCTGGTCCACTCGAGAACATTCACAGAGTTGTCCCTTAGACACTCCTTTGTTGTTCTGGCTGTGTGCTTAGGGTCACTGTCCTATCGGAAGATGAACCTTCGGCCCAGTCTGAGATCTAGAGCGCTCTGGAGCAGGTTGTCATCAAGCATGTCTCTGTACATTGCTGTATTTATCTTTCCCTCGATCCTGACTATTCTCCTAGTTCCTGCCACTGAAAAACCTCCCCACAGCATGATGCTGCCACCATCATGCTTAACTGTAGGGATTGTATTGACCAGGTACTGAGCAGTGCCTGGTTTCCTCCAGATATGATGCTTGCCTTTCAAGCCAAATAGTTACAATTTTCTTTCATCAGACCAGAAACTTTGTTTCTCAGGCTCTGGGAGTCTTTGAAGCTGGATACACACTGTACAATTTTCATTAGATTTTTTTCCTTTAGATTTACCAAAACCATATAATATGAGGTCAAACCTAAACATTTTTAATTTATATGCAGACAGGCCCTAGCACTAGAGTTGAAGGTATATTTAAAGGAAATCGAACAAAAAAAGTTGTATAGTGTATATCCAGCTTTGGTGCCTTTTATCACTCTACAGGCCAGAATGGAGGAGTGCTGCAGAGATGGTTGTTCTGGAAGGATCTCCTCTCTCCACAGAGAAATGCTGGAGCTCTGTCAGAATGACCATGGGGTTCTTGGTCACCTCCTTCACAATGGCCGTTCTCCCCCGATCGCTCGGTTTGGCCAGCTGGCCCACTCAAGGAAGAGTCCTGGTGGTTCCAAACTTTTTCCATCTACAGATGATGGAGACCACTGTGCTCACTGGGACCTCAAATGCTGCAGACATTTTTCTGTACCCTTCTCCAGATTTGTGTGTCGATACAATCCTGTTTCGGAGGTCTACAGACAATTCATTGGACTTCATGACTTGGTATATGCTCTGATATGCACTGGTAATTGTGGGACCTTATATAGACAGGTGTGTGCCTTTCCAAATCATGTCCAATCATCTGAATTTACCTCAGGTGGACTCCAATCAAGTTGTATAAACAACTCAAGGATGATCAGTGGAAACAGGATACACCTGAGCTCAATTTTAAGTGTCACGGCAAAGGGTATGAATACTTATAAACCTATGATTTTTATTTTTAATAAATTTGCAAAGATTTCAAACTTCTTTCATGTTGTCATTATGGGGTATTGTTTGTAGAATTTTGAGGAAAATAATGAATTTAATCAATTTTGGAATACGGATGTAACCTAATAAAATGTGGGAAAAGTGAAGCGCTGTGAATACTTTCTGAATGCACTGTAGGAGACTGTTTCATCTCTGTGTTTCACCTGAGGCCAGTCACCTAACTGGGTATATGTGAGAATTTACAACTACTTTAATGCATTCTCTCGAAACACTTACCCGGCTCCATGCCATCGCTCCGGTGCCTTCTCCGGCTCTCTTCACTTCCTCCTTTCACAAGAGAGACTGAGTTCAGTGAACCCATAGGCTCCTGCTGCTGTTAATCAAATTCCTGTTATGAAGTAGCATGGCTTGCTGGTGCTTTGTGGATGCACACACAGCCGGGCACACGCATGCACTAACGGGTGCCTCATTAGCTGACAGCATAAGTGGGTGACTGCCACAGGATGAGATAAGATATATGTATTACCACCTTTTTCTTTAAAAAAAAAAATAATAATAATTAAAGCAGAACTTCACCAGAAGAGAAGTCCACCTTTCAGGTAGCTAGAGCCTCCCCCTTCAGGCACCACTATTATGGTGAATGCACAGATGGTACCCACAGGCTCTGCTTGTCCTTGCATCATCTGTTGGCAAATCTTTGCAAAGACCAAGAAATCTTTGGGCTTCCCTGGTAGCAGGCTTTGCACATGCACAGGGAACCATGCAGATGTGACACAGGGCTCTACCAGTACCCCAGCCCTGCAGCACACCTGCGCATGTGCAATAGGTGGAGAGAAATTCTCACCTTTTATATATTTCTATTGTGACAGGTCTAATATTTGGTTATGATCATATTTTTATGCTTTGGCTTTGATCGATTTCATTTTCCACCCACACAAGTGGCAGTGTTTGCATATAATTCAGGATGGCAATATATTTTGTCTCTGTCTTTAGAAACATTGGCAATGGTAGGAAGTGCCTACCCCTGTGATAGTGCTGCACTGCTTCCCTTAATGCCCATTGTTGGCTTGTGGCTGTGGGAAGTCCAGGACTCGGATTTCTCTTTAAGTTCTAGAACAGAAAGGGAAAAAGAGAAATGAAGGAAAAGCAGCAGTGTATTAAAGCCCTTAGGCAGAAGATGGACTTTGTTCTTGGAAGTACACATTTCCGTTTTTTACCTTATAGACCATCCACTAACTTTCTTTGTTTGGAGATGTTTTCTTGCACATTTAACAAGCGGTGGTTATTTCATTTTAATTGGGCTCAGAGGTGCTGTTTAAATGTCTCAATGTAACAAATCTTGGTAGTAGCCATATGTCATAACATAAAGCCTTATAAACTCTTTTCTTGGAAATGTTGTGGAAACATTGATTTCTCCTAATAATTCTCACATAATGGTCAGCGCTAACCTTTTTATCCAGCACTATGAAGACGTGCCATGTAGCTACTGTGGTTTTTTTTCAATGGTTTATGTCATTCTCTTTTAGACCCAACTGGTATCCCCTGCTATGATAGGGAAGGTATACATGGACTGAATACTTTACTGTAGGGCTCGACAAACCCCGGTCGCCAGGTCGCATTTGCGCCTAGATTTCGTGTCCTGGCGACTAGGGCAACGCTGCTGGGGTATCCTGTCTCCATTTGGACCCCGAACTCCGCTGCGCAATTCCATCGGGCCGCGCCGGCCAGTAATTGAGGCCGCGGCTTTGCGGCCTACTAAAATCTTTCGGTAGTCTGGCGCCATCTTGTGGTGGATGTAGAAATTACACCCTATTCCAATAATGCTAATTCCTAATGGAGTGAAGCTCCCTGCCTGTTTTTCACTGCCCGCCCATTTCCTTCCCAAATTGAAGAGAAGGAAGTGATTGCGGGCGTCATCTGGCGCCTTTTGCCCAACGGTGAGTGTGGTGGCTGGTAAATGGCTTCTCATTATATTATATATATATTATTATTAATTAAATTAATATATATATATATATATATATATATATATATATATATATATATATATATATATATATATATATATATATATATATATATATATATATATATAAATTTTTTTTTTTTTTTTTTGTAAAAAGTAAAAAAAAAAAAAAAATTTTAATTAAGAAAAAAAAAGGGGTGGGGGGGCCTGCGGCGCTATCTTCCCCTCACTCCTCGTCTCCATGTCAGGCCAGGGACAGGTCCGGATCGCCGTTACCGACCTGGCTCCTAACTTTTTAAGCTGGCTCCTAGATTCCAAGCAAATTTGTCAAGCCCTGCTTTACTGCTATGGACCTATAGCAGTTTCTTCTTCCGTGTTTTTTCAATAAGTTCAAAATGTCTTGTGTACTTTGAAGGATATGGTGTACATCCCAGCATATCAAGGATTCCCCCCAGGCAAAAAAAAATGCCATTTGTGCTCATGGTGGCTTCATTTTCCTACAGGAGTGAACAGGAGTGGGATCTGAAGTGGTCTGTTGTCATTCTTTTCAAAATTTCACACGTCTAGTGTTTGGAGATACCTTTCTGCACTCTATTCTGTTTAATACGTGAACATTCCAGGAACTTTACATTGTCAAATATGCTACAACCACTGTTTTTATCACCAACGTTGATTTGATGACCAACATGGATTGGGCTATATGTATCTCCCCCTTCCTCTAATTTTGGTAAAACGGAACTTCTTGGCATATTTTTTTTTTGTATTGAGTTGCAGCCTCCTAATCAACTGTATGTATTAATGAGCAGTGTGGCAGTACTGTGCTCTGCCAGGGTGCAAAATAGATGCTAACCCAGGATTCTCAACCAGGCAAGTTGAGGGGCTCCAGGGGGTTTGCTTAATTCAGAGGGAACTAGCTTTTCAGTTTCCTCATTGCTTTGAAAAATCCAGATGTGTGCAAGGAAGCAGCCAGGGGGGTGCATATGTGTGTGCACCCTGGAATAGACAGAGACCCAAGCTTAAGGGCCAGAGCAGCAAGGGGCTGCTAGCTATGCAGAGAGTGTTGGCAAGAAAATGGTCTGTGTTAGACGAGGGCCTGAAGTGGAAGGCCTGAGCACCATGGCTGTATGTATAACCACTTACAGACCGAACCGTTTTGCTGGTCAAAGACCAGACCACTTTTTGCGATTCGGCACTGCGTCGCTTTAACTGACAATTGCGCAGTTGTGCGACGTGGCTCCCAAACAAAATTGACGTCCTTTTTTTCCCCACAAATAGAGCTTTCTTTTGGTGGTATTTGATCACCCCTGCGGTTTTTATTTTTTGCGCTATAAACAAAAATAGAGCTTTTTGTTATAATATCCCCCAAAAATATATATAAAAGAAAATTTTTTCCCTCAGTTTAGGCCGATACGTATTCTTCTACATATTTTTGGTAAAAAAAAATCGCTATAAGCGATTGATTGGTTTGCGCAAAAGTTATAGCGTTTACAAAATAGGGATAGTTTTATAGCATTTTTATTAATAATTTTTTATTATTTTATTTTTTTCTAGTAATGGCGGCGATCAGCGATTTTTATTGTGACTGCGACATTGTGGGGGACCCATCGGACATTTTTGACACATTTTTGGGAGCATTGTCATTTATACAGTAATCACTGCTATATAAATGCACTGATTCCTGTGTGAATGACACTGGCAGTGAAGGGGTTAACCAGTGGGTGGCAGTGTAGGGGTTAAGTGTTCCTAGGGTTGTGTTACTAACTGTGGGGGGGGGGGGGGGTTGGGCTTTCATTTAGTGAACACTGATCTCTGCTCCAATCACATGGAGCAGAGATCAGTGTCACTAGTTGCTAGGCAGAATGGAGAAATGCTGTTTACACGGCATTTCCTCCATTCAGCCGTCCCGTGAGACGATCGTGGGTATGCCCGCGGCGATCGAGTCTGCGGGTCCTGCGACCGGACTCAGGGGGGGCCCGACGAGCGCGGCGGCGCGCTCCCGATGGCAGGGCGGCATTGAAGATTGGACGTACCTGTACGCCAATATGCCTGCCCGTGCCATTCTGTCGACATACATCGTCGTGCGCTGGTCGGGAACCGGATAAGCCATGAGGCTGAATATCTATCTTTGCTGATAATACACAAGAGACCAGATATTTAGCCCCCGTTTACACTGGTGCAACTTGTCATGCGATTTGACAGTTCCAAATCGCATGGCAAGTCGCACCCCATTGCTTGCAATGGTGTTATTTATAACACCACGACTCATGTCGCAGCAATTATGAAAGAGATTCCTGCATACTTTTTACCGATTTCGTGACTTGCATAGACTCCTGTTAAATACGGTAGTCACAAATAGTCACAAGCCACTATGAAATCAGCAGTGCAAATTGCACTGATGTAGTACAATTTCAAAGCTGCACCGGTGTGAACGGGCACTACATTTTGTGTTAATGAGGAAATCCCCTGCAAGGAAAACCCATGGATGATGTTTTCTGGAACTTTGTTTGATCTGTCTTTTTACAATTGGACCAACAAGCCCTTAAATGATAATATCTGGTGTTTACTATACTCACTAACAAGCGCTACACTTGAGCTAGACAACCCCAAACTTTACAGCAGGTATGCCTAGTAATTGGCCACTGTATGTATTTGTGTCTTTCCTCCATCCGAAAAAAGTGCTATAGTATGAATGGCATGCTGGCCAAATACAAAATAGTAATAGTTTTGGGGTGCCTTGATTTTTCATACAACAGTACTCAAATAATATGTTTAAGTGTTCCCAAAGCTCCAACAGCAGGTAAGAGAATGGAGTATAATGGAATAGGAACTGTCAATTCTATAAAGAATTGTGTATGAACACATAGCTGATAAATAGGAAGGAGATAAAGTTAAGAATGAACTTTGTTTCCCCGGGAGTGATTACACTTTGTGTAGTTACACCCTAGGCTAATTTTGTACTGAGCACACAGATTTGTTTGTATGCCAGTCTGCGCAAAGAATGATCATTCCATGGTGGGATCGCTCCTGTTCAGCCAAAGGCTTCAGTCTGTAACCAGCTTTTGTGTAAAGGTAAACGGATAGAAATGGAAATTTTTTTGTGTGCACTAAACCTATAGTGGCCATTGATTGGTAATGGCATCACCAAGAAAAGTGAGCAATGGGACATTTACTCGCCTGAAAAAGTTGGGCTCTTCAGCAGTCTTGTTCTTCAAGTCAGTTATGTGTGGTATATACACAGAGAAAAATTTATTTCCACCTCAGCCTTAAAGGGAATGAGCTTTTTGACAAGATAAGAGAATTGCCAACGTACAGGCCATTGCTTTTCAATTTTGTACTTGAAGAGAACCAGTTCTTGCGCATACAATCCCTACAAATTCAGACCCATATGGACACCCTACAGCTGGCCATAGGGAATACATCTGCCTTCCGAAACATTGCAGCACGTCCACGAAAGACCTGAAACCACTGAAGAGCAATTTTTCAACAAGATGGAAACCCGTTTTTGGTATTGAGTGCTTCTGACCTTGATGGTGCTCTTTAAGAGGAATGTCACACTTGTTTAAAAGAATTAAAAGTTAGCGGTTACAAATATTGTAGCTGCTTTAACAAACAGGTACTTACCAGCCCAGCAGTCCAACGCTGTCTTCATCGGAGCTAAGTCTACACCAGGCTTAGGATCCCTGGCATCATCAACTTGGATGTGAGAGTTGGCTATGACTGCCTGAAGTCTCAAAGCTGGCTCCCCACTGTGTGTGTGACCGATCCTGCAGCCTCATGTTGTGTCCCAGGCGTTTGTGGGTGGTTCAAGCTGACATAAAAGCAAGATTTGCATAATTTGGAGCAGGTACCTGACGAAAAAGGTACCCATTTCAAGAACAAACCCCCAAAAACAAGTGTGTTAGGAGTGGAGGAGGATGAAGGGTACTTTAACATTTTAGTTATCTGCTTTAAACACCCTCTAAAGTCAGGTACACACGATCAGATTATCGGACACATTTTTGTCAGTTTTTTGTTGCATGTTAGTCTCATATCGAAAGTGAAGAGGTCACTCAACAAATAAATTCCCTTACGATCAAATTAAACTTCAGAAGTGATGCAATGTGTTAAATTGTGTTTCGTTACTGAGTATGCGTAGTCTTGCGTTTACAATTTTTTTTTTCAGACAAAAACTGTACTAATTAAACAAAAATCGGACGTGTTCACATACGGCAAAAAGTTTATAGCCTGCACATCCAGTTTTTGCATCCGAAAATTCCGAATCGGCTGTCGAAAGCACCGTCAGATTGTTCAATGGACTAAATTTTACAAAATTGGACTAAATTTTACAAAATTGGACTAAATTTTACAAAATTGGACTAAATTTTACAAAATTGGACTAAATTTTACTTCCGATTTTCTGATTGTGTGTACGAGCCTTTAGAGTATTCATTAACTGTGAAATCTTTCCCTGGGGATCAGATTTAACCACTTGCCGCCCGCCCATTGTCAAATGACTGCGGCAAAGTGGTTTCAAAATCCTGACTGGACGTCATAGACCGTCCTCAGGATGTTGAGCCGCTGTGCGCCCCCGGGGGGGCAGTCTGACACCCTGCAACTATGATCTCGGTAAAGAGTTTCCGACGGAGACTCTTTACCACATGATCAGCAGTGTCCAATCACGGCTGATCACAGCGTAAATAGGAAGAGCCGATGTCAGACGAGAGTAGAGGAGAGCCAATTGGCTGCTCCTCTGACAGGGGGTGGTCTGTGCTGATCGATTATGAGCGCAGCCCCCCCCCCCCAGGATGCCCACACTGGACCACCAGGGACACCACCAGGGATGCCCAGCACCAGGTATGCCACCCTAGACCACCAGGGATGCCAGTCAGTGCCCACAATGGGCATCACTGATTGGCATGCATTGTTTTTTAGTGCCCATCCGTGCCGCCTATCGGTGCCCATCCGTGCCGCCTATCGGTGCCCATCCGTGCCGCCTATCGGTGCCCATCCGTGCCGCCTTATCAGTGCCCCTCAGTGCCGCCCCACCAGTGCCCATCAGTGAAGGAGAAAACCTACTTATTTACAACGTTTTGAAACGGAAACAAAAAAAACATTTTTTTTTTCAAAATTTTCGGTCTTCTTTTTATTTGTTTAGCAAAAAATAAAAACCGTAGAGGTGATCAAATACCACCAAAAGAAAGCTCTATTTGTGGGAAAAAAATGATAAAAATTTAATTTGAGTACAGCGTAGCATGACCGTGCAATTGTCATTCAAATTGCGACAGCGCAGAAAGCTCAAAATTGGTCTGGGCAGGAAGATGTTTAAGTGCCTGGTATTGAGGTGGTTAATCAGGTTGGGGATGAGGCTAGTACACAGCATCAGAAAGTCGAACAAAAATTACAGCTTGAAGCGATTGTATAAAGATCTGATCGTTGGTGCACAGCTTTCGAGAGCCGATCGCGACAGGTAATGCGAGATTATCCGAAGGGACGAACACAAAATAGTTCCTCTTACAATAACCGAACAAAAGATTTTCATTTAATCAGCACAGTATTCATCCAGTAAAAATTGAGAGACCATGACCGTGCATGCTCGGAAATGAGAGAATATATTACATTACGACACATTACATTACTTCCGAAGTTGTTTTCTGTCTTATGAAAATTTTCGGACTTCAGTAACCTCTTTGTTTTCGATATGAGACAAGCATGCAAAAATAAACCAGACCATCATTCATCCGATATTCTCATCATGTGCACGAGGCTTAAGGCTAACTTTTTCCTTCGTATTAAAAAATAGTTTGTGTTCTCTACTCACAATTGCTGTTGTCGCTGTTTATGCAGTAATCTCTGGGGCTCTCCGATCAACCTAGCATGAATGTCCTTTTGTGAAGAGATTACTTCCATTATAGTGTCATATTGCTTGAATTCGCTGTGCTTTCGTCAGCTATTGCTGGTTTTAAATGTCACGGTATTGATGGACTTTATTATCCAGAGCTGAGATCTATTGTAAGTCTTTTGTCTAGAGCTGTATTTACAAAGTGTTAATCTTGATCTAGTTGCTGCTTTGTGAAAACATCATTGAAACAGCTTCATTTTTTTTTTGCTTTAGTACGGCTATCACTGTGAATTATGTTCTTTTTGATATTTATGGGTTATTATAGTTTGGTACTTTTTTAGTTGCTGTTGTGTTATAGATTTCTCTCTAGGTGTCTGCCTATGGTCCGATACTATTTTGTATGGATACTTTTATTTTTGGTTTGCAGACAGCAATAAATATTAATAAAATCTGCCCTTGATGTGCCATGAGCCACAAGGAATTGCCACAGCAAAGCAGAGGAAGACCACAGCTAATGCTGACTATAGGCATTATTCTTCAGCTGTAGACTAGCCATCCATGTTTAGATTTCAGCCCCATGGGGGAGCAGCATGGATGGATGAATCTCTCCTGAGGCAGCTGAAGCACTGCAACTGTCTACCTGAACAGTGAATGCATCTGATTGGATGCAGCAACTGTTCGGCCAACAATTTTCCACCTGGCTTCTTCAATTTTGCAGTCGACTTTTGTGGAGTCGGGTGGGGCTAAGAGGGCCACCCTCCGCTTGAATTTCATCTGATTCTTACTGAATGTTGAAATGCAAGCTGTGCATGGACAGCTTTATTTATCCAAATGGTCAGTGCTTCAAGTTTTAAAGTGTATATCTAGGCAAGTTATTCTTTTTTTCTTGGTTTTGAATAGAATGAGGAAGGGCTAGAATTATTATCAAGTTATACTGTTATCCAGGTCCCCATTATAAAGATTTAACCTTTTATTGTCCTGTCAACCAAACAGGAAGTGAGGTGTACTACCTGATAGCAACACACACAGAAACACGTTTCTTAGGTACGGTAACGTGGTCCCAAGAGACCTAAGATGGCCGCTCCGGTCCATTTTATTCCCTACCCAGCATGCACTGCGTAAGAGAATGTTCATGGGTAGGTCACACATGGACTCCTGGGTAACGAGGTCAACCTTCAGAATCCAAACAGTCACTTCCTGTACAAGTCTTTAGGTTGTTCTGAGGTAATGATAAACAGGTGCGTTACCCATATTTGGTCACTAGATGGCTCTAGTACGAAACCACAGTAATGTCCATATACCTCACATTAAAGCATGCATAATCACATCAATAAACAAGGATGTTAGCGCTACATGGAATATGAGCTATACTGTACCTACTAACAGCCACTTTAAAGGAGAAGTATAGCCAAAGCTCACTTGGCTGGACTTCTCCTATGGATCACAGGAGTGCAGTTCGTTCTGCACTCCTGTGACTCATTTTTAGCAGGCTGAAGCCTTCTGTCAGCTGATGTCACAGGGCCGGTCCAGGCTGCGTAAAGATTGCAATAATATAGTCGGGATCTGCCCACAACCCTAGACTGGGACCTGGATCAACCTTGCATCGAGCCACTGCCTGAGCCAGCTGCTTCTGGTGGGGTTGGGTGGGTGCAGAGCAGAGAGCGGGGACCGACAGTCACCAGCTCTCTGCTCAGGGAGCTCTGAGAAGCGAGCGATCAGCGGTGTTTGATCACTCAGTTCTCAGGCTTAGAGCCAGCGGGGGGACATATGCAGCATCCAACTAGGCACATATGATTCTTGGGGAAAAGAACAAAAAAAGCCAAACTTAATTTCCGTAACACTGTGGTATTGTTTGAGCCATTGTTGTATCTTCTTGAGCAATGGCCTGTGTGAGCTAGGTTTCTCACCCTCATTCACACAGGCAAAAATAACCCTCCTATGGCATAGCCTGAATACTTGTAAAAAGATTTGTATTTCTGTCCATCCAGTTTTGGGATTAACCTAGCTCTGTCACACCATGCAACCCCTGTCTGCTATGGAAGGGGACGTCTCTCTGCTGCTGTTCTGTAATGGTCTGGTCTCTCCCTTAGCCTGTGAAGGGAAAGTCAGCACATGGATTGGCCTTTTTCAATGTCACTCTCTTATCTCCTCCTATGAGGATGTTCTGTGTTGCCACATGAGCACTGCTGATTTGCTTCTTGTGCTATTTCTCCCTCTCCTAGTCGGAGCTCTGCTCTACAATGGAATGCGATAAGCTGATACCAAGTCAAAATTTGGTACTTACACTAGTTACATTAAAAATACATTTAGTGGTATAATAGTATTTTACATCGGTCTGGAGTTCAACTTTAATACAGTCACTCTGCTCTGTGAGAGTTTTCCATTTGCATTCCGAATGTACATTTTTTAGCCCATCTCTGTGTTCTTTGTTTATAAGCAATAAATGCCGGTTTCTGTAGACATGACGTGTCCTCTTAAAATGAATAGAAAAATTACCCTGCAGTCAGACAGGGAAACTGCAATTCAACTCACTTGGGGGAGGGCTACCCGCTGAGCGCCACTGGCGTTCTTTTCGTGTAGCTGGCTGCACTGCATGCCAAATCTCCTTGGCTGGAGGTTTCCTTACTTTGAATTTTAAGCCTGTAAATATTTTCTTAGTCTACTGTGTTCTCAAGGTCTGAACACCTGAACATTGCCGAGAACGAGAGGCTGCGATGTCACCAAGGAGCATTGTGAAATGGCTGAATCTAGTGCAGTGGATTACATTAAAATATAAAACTATGCTGGAATCGGAGGACGGCCATATGTGCAAACATGAGGGGAGTGCCTCACAATATCTTTTGACCCTGCTTTGGCTATAAACAGGAATGCTCAGGTTTCATCTGTATTCCCTTTTCACCTGTGCAGAATGACATAGTGGCTGAAACAATAGTGGTTGGGCAAGGTTCTCTAACCTGTCTGATCACTTCCTCCTCCGAGATCTGTAGGTCAGGATTGTATTAAGCTTCCCATACACAAGATTGTCTATCCTTATAAGGACTAATACGGTATGTTATATTATCCATGTATGTACATCAATTTTAATAAACATTTATACTGCTATTACTCTTGTTACTCAGTGGCTAACTGTGACCACCTCATTTAAAGTCTTAGGGCGACTCTCTTTCTGTATATGTATTTAGGGATGGAGGTGTATTACTGGTGACTGCAGACTTTTTATTTATTTTGTTTATATGTCAGTTCCTCTCGTCTTAGATTAAGATTAATCGCATTGGCCTATTTTTGTCCGGTATTTTGATATCCATTTTTGTAATATAAGTTTAAGAGCCATATACTTGGTTCTCAACCACACCACATGGATTTCAGCTGGGAGGGTATCTTCTGATATAATCCCTAGCAATGCTCTTTTTGGGTTCACCTGCGTAGAGTTTGAGGAGTTTAAAGTGTCAAATATACACTCCCAGTAGCGATGCAGTTTGGAGCATCGCCACAGCATATGTATAAGTGTACCTGTATCAGTAGTGCACCTTGGACAATTCGATGTAACTGCTTTACCCCATGAATACAGCTTTAAAGGAGTATAATGGGCTCTATGAATAATGAATAACTGAGTTAAACACTGTGAAGATGACAGGGATACCTCAAATAAATTCTTCAAAGATTCTTCCCATTCCTCGTCACTAAGTATCTCTAGATCTCTAAACCACTGTCCATATCTACCCTCTTGTAGATTCCTTCTAGCTGTCGTTTATAAAGAAGAATATATACTCCCTATAAGTCCATTTTAGAGCGTTTTACAGTTACTGTCGGCGTTAAAGTTGGTAAAGGTTTATGTTTTAATAAAAAAGTCCTTGCTTGACTTTGCAAAGCATGCCGTAGTTGTAAGTATTGAAAGAATAATTTATTAGGCAAGTGATATTTCTCTGCAAATTTATCAAATGGTTGCAAAACCTCATTGTCAAAAAGTTGACACAGAAGCAAAATGCCAGCCTTCTTCCATAAATCAAAATTGTCAAGCCTCACAACCTCAGGCAATTGCTGATTATTTCATATGGGAATATATTGAGTATATCCCTCATATTGAATATCTTGTTGAATGGTAGTCCAAATCTTCTGTATTACGGTAAATTGAATGTAGGATAGCTACATTTACTACAGAAGTGATGCGCTACTATTAACTGCACCGGTGGATCCATTGGCAGCTGAGAAAATATAAGTTTGCTGTATGGGGTCCTCACAATGTATAACATTATTACATCCATTTAATCCTGAATTTGAGATGCCAGATAATACACAATCTGGCATTTGTGACAGCCAAATCTCCATCTTTGGGCAACCGCAGAATTTCCAATCTATTCCGGGGGTGTTTAGATCTCCAGATAAGTTCTCTGAACAAGATATCTATTTGCTTAAAAAATTTCTGAGGGAGCCATTCAGGACTATGTAATTATAAGGTTAGCGCTACATATTATCCTTAGAGGTAATTTAATCCAAAATGTCCCCACTTGCCTAACCACTAAGGTCCCTTTCACACATGCGGACGATATGTCCGTATTTCATCCATCCGTTTGCGGATGAAATACGGGCATACATTCATCCCTATTGGATAGCGGGTGCCTGCGGATGAACATCCGCAGACACCCGATTTCGTCCGCCTCCGCTACTGTCCGATTCTGCAGACGGAGGAAAATCCTATTATTATATCCGTCTGCAGAGCGGATCGGATGAACACGGATGACAGGCGGTCCGTGCGCATCCGATTCCCATAGAGGAGAGCTGACAGGGCGGTCCCCGCACAGTGTGCGGAGACCGCCCTGTCCACCGCCGGCTCAGCGGGGACAACGGAGCGATCCCCGCTGAGCGAGCGGATCATCACGGGGCGGATCATTACTGATCCGTCCCGTGTGAAAGGGGCCTTAGGGACCACCCACCGTCGTTATACGTCGCCACTTTGAAGCGGAATATCCTTGTTATGCCCCCCCCCCCCCCCCCCCGGTATCCTCCTCTTCAGTGGGCGGCCTGCTTTCAGATAAATGTGGTCTCTGAGGTGGGTTTGCTGTGAGATCGCTTTTATCGGTGGTGGGAGAGGGCCGTGGTGGAGGCGATCGTGTCCTCTCCCCTCTGTGGTATGGAGTGAGGGGAAGATGGCCCCCACCTGACTCCATACCATTGCAGGGCGGAACGTCACTTCTGCCTAAAGCTCTTTAACATTTTTTTTTATTTTTATTTTTTCAAACTACCATTTTTATTTTGTTTTTTTATTGCATTTTAGTGTAAATATGAGGTCTTTTTGACTCCAGATCTCATATTTAAGATGTCCTGTCATGCTTTTTTCTATTATAAGGGATGTTTACATGGATGTTTACAGTGACACCATTTTTTTTTTTTTTGAAGAGCAGTGTAAAAATAAAAAATAAAAGTTAAAATAAGAAAAAAAATATGTTTTTAAAATACGCCCTGTCCCGCCGAGCTCACATACAGAAACAAACGCATACGTGAGTAGCGCCCGCATATGTGAACGGTTTTCAAACCACACATGAGGTATCACTGTGATTTGTTAGAGCTAGAGCAATAATTCTAGCCCTCTACCTCCTCTAACTCAAAACATGCAACCTGTAGATTTTTTTTTAAACGTTGCATATGGAGATTTTTAAGAGTAAAAGTTTGTCGCCATCCCACGAGCGGGTGCAACTTTGAAGTCTGACACGTTGGGTATCAATTTACTCAGCATAACATTATCTTTCACAATATAAAAAAAAAATTGGGTTAACTTTACTGTCGTATTTTTAATTCAAAAAATGTATCGTTTCCAAGAAAAGTGCGCTTGTAAGACCGCTGCACAAATACAGTGTGACAAAAAGTATTGCAATGACCGCCATTTTATTCTCTAGGGTGTTAGAAATATATATTTCTATTTATGTGTGTGTGTGTATATATATATATATATATATATGTATGTATGTATGTTTGGGGGTTCTAAGTAATTTTCTAGCAAAAAAAATAAATAATGATTTTAACTTGTAAATAACATGTTTGAAAAATAGGCCTTAAGTGGTTAAACCACCTAAGCAATGGGGAAAAATTTCTCTCCACAGATGTATTTACTTGGGATGCAACTTGTACACCCAAATATTTAAATGTAGAAACTACAGCTATTTGAGAAGCAGAGTTTGGCAGATTGGTCACCAAAGGATCCACAGGTAGAAAAACAAATTTTGTCCCAATTAATTGTAAAACCTGAGAAAGAGCCATATATTTTAATTAACCACTTAACCGTCCCATAGCCAAATGACGGCTACAGGGTGGTTGTTTAACTCTGAGAGGCCGTCATATGATGTCCTCCCAGAATTCCGCTTTCACGCGCCCCCCTGGGGCGCGCACTCGAGAGCATCCATGACCACCGGGTCCACAGGACCCGGCGCATCACGGATCACAATAAACTGCCGCTCATCGTGGCCATTTACCACGTGATTGCTCCGTCAAATGACGGAGCGATCACTTATAAACAAACCGGCGCCATGTTCTTCCCTCCCCTCTCTGTACCGATCAGTATAGCGGAGGGGGAAGAGATCAGTGTCAGCAGCGCTGTGGGCTGGATCTGCAGTGCCCACATCGCTGTGGGCCAGATCTGCAGTGCCCACATCGCTGCTCACCGAAAATTAACCCCTCAATTCCCTGCCAATACTCTGCAATACTCTGCCAATACTCTGCAATACTCTGCAATACCCAATACCCTGCCATTCCCTGCCAATACTCTGCAATAGCAATACCCTGCCAATACCCAGCAACACTCTGCCAATACCCTGCCAATACTCTGACATTTTTTATTTTTATTTCAGGCTTCCCAGCCTAGAGGTGAGATGGGGGTTTATTGACCCCATATCTCACTGTAAAGAGGACCTTTCATGCCATATTCCTATTACAAGGGATGTTTACATTCCTTGTAATAGGAATAAACGTGATCAAAAAATGTATTTTTGGGGAAAAAAATATCAAACTAAAATAAAGTAAAATGCCCACATATGAAAACAGTGTTCAAACCACACATGTGAGGTATTGCTGTGAACGTTAGAGCGAGAGCATTAATTGTAGCCCTAGACCTCCTCTGTAACTCAAACCATGTAACCAGTAAAAAAATGTAAAGCATCGTCTATGGGGATTTTTAAATAGCAATGTTTGGCGCCATTCCACGAGCGTGTGCAGTTTTAAAGAGTGACAGGTATCTATTTACGCAGCGTAACTTCATCTTTCACATTATGCAAAAACATTGGGTTAACGTTACTGTTTTTTTTTTTTTTAGCACAAAACTGTTTTCTCCCCAAAAAACGCATTGAAAAATTGCTGCACAAATACCATGCATGATAAAAAGTTGCAACGACCACCATTGTATTCTCTAGGGTCTTTGCTAAAAATAACATATGTAATGTTTTGGGGTTCTATGTAATTTTCTAGCAAATAAATGATTTTTACATGTAGGAGAGAAATGTCAGAATTGTCCTGGGTGCTCCAGAACGCCTGGTGGTGCTCCCTGCATGTTGGGCCTCTGTATGTGGCCACACTGTGTAAAAGTCCCACACATGTGGTCCATCGGGAGTAATAGAATGTGTTTTGGGGTGTAATTTGTGGTATGCATATGCTATGTGAGAGAAATAACCTGATAATGACAATTTGGTGAAAAAAAAAGGAAAAAAAATCTTGATTTTGCAAAGGATTGTAGGAAAAAATGACAACTTCAAAAACCTTACCATGCCTCTTACTAAATATGTCTTCTTTCCAAAAAGGGGTCATTTGGGGGGTATTTGTACTTTTCTGGCATGTTAGGGTCTCAAGAAATGAGATGGGCCATCAGTACTTCGGGTGTGATCAATTTTCAGATATTGGCACCATAGCTTGTGGACTCTATAACTTTCACAAAGACCAAATAATATCCACCAATTTGTGCTTATTTTTACCAAAGATACAGTGTGTAGTAGTATAAATTGTGGGCAAAATGTATGAAGAAAAATTTCTAATCTGCTAAATTTTTATAACAGACGAAGAAAATTTTTTTTTACAGAATGTTCAGACTTTTTTCTTTTATAGCACAAAAAATAAAAAAAACCAGCGGTGATTAAATACCACCAAAAGAAAGCTCAATTTGTGTGAAAAAAAGGACAACAAATTCATATGGGTACAGTGTTGCATGACTGAGTAATTGTCATTCAAAATGTGAGAGCACCGAAAGCTGAAAATTGGTCTGGTTATTAAGGGGGTTTAAGTGCCCAGTGGTCAAGTGGTTAAAGACATCACTCCCTTTAGAGAAAATGTTGTATCTCCCAAAAATAGAAGTGTATCAGCATATAAGGCAATTTTATCTCCTAAGAGTCTACAAAACCCAATAATGGTGATTGGCAGATAGAAGCAGCCAACGGTTCCAAAGGCAATATATTTTTAAATAAGCTGCTAATGCATGGCTACAGAACAAAAACTGGACTTGCTGCATTTTATTTTTTACAGGGTACCAAAATTCATGGCATGTCTATTTGATGCACTGGTACCTAATATACTGTGCTTGTGCATTGGGGTGCCATTCTAAATGATTGGCCCTACACAAAATGCTTGTGTTGAGAAATGCACAGCAAAGCAAATGTTTTACTGCAATGCAAAGATCTGAAAGGGCCTTGATGCATACCCATCAAAAATATGCATCAGCTGTACAGAACAGACTGAAAAAAAAGTAGGTAATAAAGGTAATTGTAGTATTCCTTGATGTATAAACAAATAGGATAAAGATGCCATGCTACCCCTTAAAGGTTTTTTTTTTGTTAGTCTTTTAAAGCGGAGGTCCACCCTAAAGTGGACCCTCCGCTGATTGGAATCCTCCCCCCCTCCGGAGCCACAATTGGCACCTTTCAGGGGGGAGGGGGTGCAGGTACCTGTACAGTACAGGTATCTGCACACACTTCCGGCGTAGATTCTGCAGAAGGTATGCCCCTTTCCGCAGAATCTACGCCCCTTTCCGAAAGTCCCCCGCTGCCTGCTGGGAAACACACGGATCCCAGAGACATCGGGGACCATCCTTATTGCACAGCGCGACTCGCGCATGCGCAATAGGGAACCGGGAAATGAAGCCGAAAGGCTCCACTTCCTGATTCCCATACCCAAGATGGCGGCGGCAGCACCCGAGAGACGATCGAGAGATCGGCTTCGGGTGCCGACATCGCGGGCGCGCTGGGCGGGTAAGTGTCACTATTTTAAAAGTCAGCAGCTGCAGTATTTGTAGCTGCTGGCTTTAAAAAAAAAAAAAAACGGCGGAAGTCCCGGCGGACTCCCGCTTTAAATAACAAACATGTCATACTTGCCTCCTCTGTGCAGTTGGTTTTGCACGGAGTGTCAGTTGCACTGTTTTCTGGATGACACCAGTAGCTCATTTTCACCTGGAATTGTTCTTCAAAAACTTTGACCACTGCCTTGGCTAACTTTGCTTTTATTGGTCCAGATTTTAGGGTTGTCAATCAGATTCTGGATTCAGTACCTAATTACTAACGTGAAATGACCATGTGGCCAGTAGAAACTGAACTTCTGTCCTGAAAGCTTGCTTCACCTACATGACACACTAAGCAGTAAAGCCAGGATGAGGATGTTGGCCTTAAGCCCTAACCTCTAAAATCAACGTCACCAATGACGTTTTTTTTTTTTTTTTTTCAGTGTTTCTAGAATTTAATAAACTGATTTTTAGAAAAATGTATTTTACTTGTTTATTTTGTTAAAGCATAGCCATTTTCTCTGTCTTGCTCAGCGCAGATAGCAGCTTCTTTGATTGTCTGGTGATAAAAACCCAGTCAATGTTAACTGATAATCTTTTCTTTTTCGTATGTTGGATAAGATTTTAGCGCCCTTTTTCTTCATGTTAAGTGTCATGATTATCTTCCATGCATACAAGAGACAAGCCAGGCTTTGATAGTAAATGGTCTGTGTGGCTGTTTACAGTGCCGTACAATAGTGGTTCACGTGGCAGCATTACGAAGAGGAAGCTAAATACAATTTTCTAGTTGGTTTCACGTTTTTTTGTTGCTCGTGTTGACTTTATGCCTGGTGTTAACTGTTTGCGGTTTCCTTGTTCTGAGGATGCGAGGCCTCAGCAAGTGCTTCCAATCTCAAATGTCGTGGGTAAATCCTATTGTTTCTATTTTTATGACTTTGGCTGTGATGCTCATTTCCAAGAAATACCCTCAGTAACCTAATCATTGCTTGTTTTTACTATGCTATGTAAACCTCCCACTTGTGGGGATGCTTCTTATCTGATTAACAAAATAATTCCTATTTCTTTCTCAGATAAAATCGAGGCGGCCAAAAAGGGGAAAGTGTCATATTTTTTGCAGAACCTAAAAATAAATTGCAGAGGTTTCCCACATGTTCATACATGTAGTGTGTGTGTGTGTGTGTGTGTGTGTGTGTGTGTGTGTGTGTGTGTGTATGTATATATAAAAATAACCGTTTTGTTATTTAATATGCCCCTTTGGAATTAAGCTCTGTCAATATATATCACAAGTTTACAGGTGACATTGTTTCCTGTATACCTGAAATGGCCCTACTTGATTTCTGGATCTTATAAACCTATTAAAAGGGAAGAAAAGGAAAAAAAGAAAGGAACTATAGTGGTGCTTAATAGAATATCATAATGATGGAAAACTCAAATACAGTAAATGTTTTTACAAAACATTTATTGTACAAAAAGTTGATGACATTTTTTTTTTTTTAAGAGACAGTAATCAAACAGTCAAATTTGTTCCGAGAAATTCCTGATGGTGATTGTAATGAAGGTTCACTGTGGGTTACATAGTATGGATGAATAAAGACACCAGTCCATCCAGTTCAACCTGAGTGAGTGTCTACAATTGTCCCCATCCCTGTACATCGCACACTCACATTGGTCCCTACCCTCAAGGAGCTCACAATCCAAGGTCCCCATTCATATACTAGGGCCAATTTGGGACAGAAGCCAATTAACCTACCTGCATGTCTTTGGAGTGTGGGAGGAAACCGGAGTACCCAGAGGAAACCCACGCAGGCACAGGGAGAACATGAAAACTCCAGGCAGGTAGTGTCGTGGTTGGGATTCTAACCAGCGACCATTTTTACTACTAGGTGAGAGTGCTAACCACTGTGCCGCCCTGTCATACGTCATCCCAACATGTTTCGCCTATCAGGTTTCATCAGGGGAAATATGCATATTTTAAAAAATACATTTAATCAACTTTTTTACAATAAGTGTTTTGTAAAAAAATCTATTTACTGTATTTGCGTTTTCCATCGTTATGATATCATTCTATTAGGTACCGCTATAGTCCCATTCTCTTTCCTTTTCTTCCAAATGATTAAAATTTTGGGATGAGGTGCTTCTAATTCTGGTGTCAACATAAAGACTATTAAAAGGGGTCTGTTTATTTTTTTTGTTTTTTTTTGCATCTGCAGACCCCATTAGATCTCAAAGTTGGTGCAGAACAAATGCCTCCAGCTTTAGTAGTGGGGTTGATTTTATATTCAGAAAGGATGATCTCCTGGGACAGGGGCAAACACATGCTTTTCATTTTAGAAACTCTCAGGACTCCACCTTGTACTTATAGGACTGAATACCAATAGGAATATCTGATGGTTCCTGGTCAGTATGGGACTCGTATGCAGCACCCCGCTACTCCCTCCATACTCCCTCACTACTTTATCCCCTCTCTCTACCCTCTGCCTATATACTAACCCATTGCCCCCATTCCTCTCCCCTATTTCCCATTATCCTCCCTTTTTTTCTTGTGTGACCCCCTTTGATTCACTAATCTGTTTCTTACCCGTTGCTTATTCCAAATTAAACCAGAAGCATTTTGTTTTCTGATTATTCCTCCAAGTCTTGGGTAACCATGCCTGACAAACGGGTTCCACATTTTCTTAGTCGGCATCCTAGTTGTGGAACAATAAGTACCCAAAATAACTTGGTCCTACTTGCATATGTATGGGTGAGCAATGTTACATGTTTTTGGAAACCATAGATGCACAGTTTGGAGACCAGTTCAGGAGCTATTGATGCATTGAAAACAAAGGTTTTTTTTTTTTCTTTGAAATATTTATTTTGTAAACTTGTTTGACATAATAATGTGTCATATGTTCAGTTTAGAATCAATTAGTACTTCATTATTTGTTAATGGTTAGCACATTCTTGAGATCGAATGTGACTGGTAGTTTCAATGTTGTGTGTCATAATCGATCTTGAGGGAGGATTAAAACTCACTATTGTGTTGAGAGGAATTTATTACTTGTCAAAAAGATTTTTAGCCTAAAGACAAGCATGAAATGGAGATGACACAAACCATGCCAAGAGTGTTTATTTGGGTTATCTGCTGAACAAGAGCAGATTGATCATTTGCATGCATTTTAGATGGACCTATAGATGGTAGGATATTAAAGCTTTGTGAAAGCCAAGGTCCAGCTTAAATGTTTCAGATGTAGTAAAGAACCGCTGTGTTTTACTGCTCATTTGGGAGACTACTTCTTGCTTCATATCTGTTCAACTGATGTCTAAAGAGGTATGCTTCCTGTTTTTGTTTTTTCCCCATAATGATGGAATCTCCTTCATGTATTATCTAGTTGACAGGTTTCAGACAGAATAAGAAGCGAGGAGAATTTTTTTGGGGAAAATTCATAAAATCCAGTCCACGCCTTACAGCCAAAAACCTTTACAATAGCGGACGCTATGGTGAACCTCTTGCTGGTGCGCCCCATTGGGAGATTCACCATAGCATCCGCAACAGTCCATCAAACAGCAAAATGTCACCAAAACAACCATGTCGAATGAAAATAAAAAAATTGGATATTTACTATTCATGGACCAAAGTGTGATGTTTTGGGCTCACCAAGAACCGCTTCCTTAAGTAGTAGTGGCTATTATAACTTTTATATTATTATGATATAACATTGGCAAAAATCAGCTGACCACTGCCTAGGCCTTTGGTCACATACCTGAGGGAGCTGGTTGTTTTTCAGATAAGATGACAAAGCAGCCCTTTTTATTGCTACTTTTAAATTTAAAGCCCCGTACACACGACCGGTTCAACAGAAACAGGCTAACATTCGGCCTAAGGGGCATGATCAAAAAACATATGCTGATTGGCATCCGATCAGCGTGCTCAGCTAATGCCTGTGAGTGCTGACCAGTGTGTTCTCTTGGGGGGGAAGAACACAATGGGCTCCGCAAGGAGATCGCTGTACTAACATTACATAGTTAGTCCAGTGGCTACTCTCAAGCTCCTATGTTATTATTTATTTTCATTCAGACCACTGGATTGAACGAAAAAGAAACTGTTAGCCCTTGTACACACGGTCGGAGAATCCGTTGGAATGTGTCCTATCGGACCGTGTCGTCGGATAATCCGACTGTGTGTGGTATGCATCGGAATGTTTCCGTCGGACCCAATTTTCCAACATGTTGGAAATATTTCCCGACCAACTGGGCCAATCGGACATACTCCGATCATGTGTATAGAATTTTGATCGGACCAAGTGCCACGCATGCTCAGATCAAATTCCTACATCAAAGCTATTGGCTACTAGCCTGAATATAGTCCCATTGTAACGAAATTACGCCATCACGTTCTGAAAGATAGGATTTTTCGCCAACTTTGTCCAACCGCGTGTATGCAACAGTTTCGGACAAGATCCGACGGGCAAAATCCGACGGATTTGGTTATGGAAATCTCCGACCGAGTGTGCAGGGGCTTAGTGTGTAGCAGAATGCGAACGCAAAATACCCCTTGGTCAAGTGTGCTTTAATTCATCTGGAGATAAGCCCACTTTAAGTGACATTCATAAAATCTGGCTTATCCAATCAAATTTAAAGCGTGTTTTTTTTTTTTTCTTAATGGTGATAGGCAAATAGTGTCTCCTAATTTACATTTTTATTATGCAAGTTTTGTTCATTTATTCTTGTGCAGATTATTTTTATTTGCTGCAGCATCAAGTAATAAGGCTAAAGTGATATGTTTCTGTTGCTAAAACCCAATCTAGAACATAAAAAATATGGCTGTTTGGCAATTTTTTTTGAACAAGTTTTACTGCTTCCTTCACATTACTCTACTCTATAACCTATTCTAGCATATCTCAAATCATTTTACTTTGTCATGTCCACAAGCTAGGGAGGGAGATGTCTGATCATATTAAAGGCCAGGCCACCCGCTGGCATCTTACATCCTTCGAAGGCTCCAACAGCAAGTTATCTCTGCTTGATTTTTCATTTCTGACCTCCACCACGGCCGCTAGGAAACCAAGCAAGGAAGTCTAATGCCACCTGCTGTGTTCTCTATATTGCAGAATAAATTAATAATGCTGAAATCTACTTACAAAATGATTAGCCCTCATAAAGGTAGTGAGAGATGGGTAGGATTGGAAAGGCAGGTGCGTAGTTATATCCAAGATCAAAGGCCAGTGGGTGACGCAGCTTGCTGGCATGTGTTTAAAACAGAATTATTAGTTTTGAGGGTATTTAGCTTTTAATTGTGGAAAGGGTAAAATTATACTAGTACATATTGTATGCTAGACGCAATCAAACTTTTTAGCCCAGGGGAACCCTTAAAGCGAATTCTTTTGGGTAGTAAAACATTTTTTTCTGCTAGTAAATGCCTTATACAGCCCACTTCCTGTTTCTTGTCTGGTAATGTGATGTGTCATGAGGATAAACACTGCAGTTTTGGTTACTGAAGCCCCCCGATTCCCTCATCTCTCAGGGTCTTGGCAATCTTCTTATATCCTAGGCCATCTTTATGTAGAGCAACTATTCTTTTTTTCCAGATCCTCTGAGAGTTCTTTGCCATGAGGTGCCATGTTGAACTTCCAGTAAACAGTATGAGAGAGTGAGAGCGATAACACCAAATTTACACATCCTGCTCCCCATTTATACCTGAGACCTTGTAACACTGAGTCACCCAAATGTTCATATGAATATTTGTATAAACATTTGCTGAATTTCTACTAGAATATGGCAAGCTTTTGAAAAATTCAATAAAGATTTTGCAAAAAAAATAAATAAGGCAAGTTTAAGGGTGTATTCCATTGAGATACATTAATGCATATTATAATTTCATTTATTATGACATGGTATGTGCATTATACTCTGTTGTGTGTTGTGCTTTGGCTGCTACTGTACAGTGCTTGGGTGCTATTCATAATGAATGGCACTGCAGTGTACTACAGTTGGCCAGATGCGAAGCCACAGTGCCAGTGTTTGCATGGGCCCCATCAATGAGAGCATAGGCAGTAAGTGAATAAGGCTGCACCCCAAATACATACCATGCAGAAATTAGCGCAGAGTCGCTCGTATCTGAAAGCATACCAGATAAAAGAGCGATTCCTATGGCCCCCTCTTGAAACAATGCCTCTCTGCTCCCCTGCATATACAAGTATTCCATATTTCCTGGTGTGTGGAATACCTGATCCCCCCCCACCACATGCTGTGGTTCTTCCTGCTGGCTTGTTTGTCCCTACTTGACCAATGAACCACTGGAAGAAACCATTGTGTAGTGGGGGAAACAAGTGCTCAACTCATCCCACCTGTCAAATACAATGGCCAGGGAACAGTGAAGAAGTTTTTACATATTTTTTTTTATTGCCTTCTGGTTCACTCATTTCATTAGACCCACAGCCTTGTTTTTTTTTTTTATCTTGGGTGGGGTCTATTTACGGAGATCCTAGATCCATTAACTTCTGACAAACATCTCATTGCAGCACAGTAGAAAGCTGATAGCCCACCCTTAGTGTAACGTAATCTTCAGAATCTAAGCTGCCTGGCGAATGAGATTGTTGACGCCGAGGGTGGAAAAATGCAATAAGATCTCTTAATTTTATTCCTTAGCCAAGTTATGGCTCTCAGACTCATCTGTTTATTTTAAACTGTTGGATCCTGGCTATGCCTAGTATAAACCGTATGATTAAAAAATAATGCAGTGCATAGACCACCTTTTTTTTTTTTATTAGTTTAATTTCAACATGTATTATTGATTGATATCGCTCAATAACAAGATTGCTCATACACTGTTGTTAAAGAACCTAGGCAGATTTGCCTACAGTTGGGACGTTTAGATATTATGCCATCAGTTTATTGTCTGGCATGCTTTATGATTGTCATTCTTTTAGAAGATAAATTATTTAAACAATACACATTACTATAAAGAGGATTTTAATAATTTGTATTCTGTTCAGTAATATGCCTTTGTTAATGGTGCAGAACATGCAGTTATTCGATCTTGTATTTACATTAGCCAAGTCCTAGCTTACATTTTTGCATTGTGAGCTTTACTAAAATAGATTTGAAGAAGGGAAGTTAGCTGTGTGTAGACAATTCTGTCCCCAGGACCAGATGTTATCCTTTCTTAGGGCTCTTTCACACAGGCGGTTCGCCCGACGGACTCCGCTTTGCTCAGTGGGGGATGGATCCGCTGATCCCCTGATCCCCTCTGAGCAGGTGGATGACAGGCCTGTCTCCACTCACAGTGCAGAGATGGACCTGTTAGAGCTTGGCTCTCCTCTATAGGGAGATCGGATGAAAACGGACCGCCTGTCTGTTTTCATCTGATCCTCCAGACGGATGTAAAATGGAGTCACCATCTGTCTGGATTTCGCAGAGAGAGGACCGGATCGGATATCGTTGGATGTCAGCGGCCTTTGTCCCAGCTGACATTTACCGCTCCATAGAGGTGAATGGCGTTTCCAATCAGGTCCGCCTGAAAAACTGACTTGGACTTGATCGGAAAGCCCGTGTGAAAGGGGCCCTACAGGAAATCTATGGTCACAGCATACACTTTCATTTTATAATGTCAGCATTGCAATAACAATACAAACAATAGTCGTATTTGACAATTCAATCTTATCTTACTTGAAAAATCTCCGGTCATGTTCCGAGTTCTGCCTGCTGTCTATTTCTATCCACAACTTCCTGGATTCAAATCCCTGCAGGCATTACAGCTTCCCCTCTGCAGTTCACAAAAAATTCTAAGGACTTCATATCCCATGGCACCTTGCTGCCTGCAAACAGTGATTCCTGTACTGACTCCGCCTACTTGAAACTCCTCCTCTTAGCTTCACTGTAGTTCACAAGGCAGACTCTGTGAAATATGTGACACATATGTGCCCATTAACCGGACATAATGAATGCTCAAGGAAGTAAATGTGTGTGGATCTTCACAAAGTAAACTCACAAACTTCGAGCTCGTTTCACACTGAGGCGTTTTTCAGGCGCTTTTGGGCTAAAAACAGCGCCTGAAAAATGGCTCCCCTGCAGTCTGAGTGAAAGCCGGAGGGCTTTTACAATGAGGCGATGCGCTGGCAGAACATTAAAAAAAAAACTCCTGCAAGCACATCTTTGGAGCGGTGAAGTAGCGGTGTATACACTGCTCCTAAACCACTCCTGCCCATTGAAATGAATGAGCAGCAGCGCTTTGCGGCTCATTTTAACCCGTTTTTTAACTCGCTAGCTGGGGTTAAAAGCACCCCGCTAGTGGACGAAAAGCCCCGAAAAATCTATGGTAAAGCACTGATGCCCCAGTGTGAAAGGGGCCTTAGATTAATAGGAATAGGCTAGAAATAATTGAATACAACATGGAAACAAATGATTTATGATTTTAAATTTTGAGCATAGATGCACTTTGATTTTAGGTTTGATAAAGTCCTACAACTTCTACATCCCTGATAAATTGTTCCTTTATATGACAAATATTTTTCTTGCTATACGTTAATATGGAGTTCAGCACTAGTAAGGATGGTTCATCCCCGTAATAGACCTTATAGTGGCATTAAAATGTGTGCGCAAAACATTTTTGTTTTGGTTTCAGCTAGATCTTAGGTTTAGACTTCTTTTTACCATCTGCTGTGTCGGTGCTGGGGAGCTACAGCCACTCTGCTTTGACTGACGACTTTTGTCACCAATTAAAAAGTGAACAGAGTAGAGGTGAAACCTTCCAATGGGGACAATTAATGCCACGTACACACGATTGGAAATTCGGCCAGCAAAAGACCGATGAGAGCTTTTGGTTGGAAAATGCGATTGTGTGTATGCTCCATCGGACTTTTGCTGGCCGAATTTTGGCCAGCAAAAGATTGAGAGCATGTTCTCAATTTTTCAGTCGGAAAAAGTTCCTATCCGAAAATGCGATCGTGTTTATGCAATTCAGACGCGCAAAAACTCACACCTGCTCAGATTCAACTATGAGTCGAAAGCCATTGGCTACTGATTATTGAATTTCCTTTTTCTAGTCCTGTCACACATGTACGTCACCGTGTTCTTGGAGGTCAGAATTTGGTGTGACCGTGCAAGACAGCTTGAGCGAAATCCCGTCGGGCAAACCATCAGAGCTTTTTCTGACCAAAATTCCGATCGTGTGTATGCGGCATAAGGGGGCATTTCCCCTCACTTAGGAGAACTTTCCTGTTGAATTTATTTTCCATTGTAGTACTCGCTGGACTTTAATCATTTCCTACTCTATCCGGAAGTGTTGGCTATCCATTCATCATTGAGGGTAATGCAAAATCTTTGTTTCTATTTTTTTTTTTTTTTTTATCCAATCGAATCATGATTTTGGTTTGCATTCCTTTTTTTAATGTCTTATTTTTATGTGGATCCGTCTCTTGTCTTTATCTGTTTCTGTAAGCTTTCTGTGCAGGCGAGGACTGCCCCAATGCTGAATTAAACTTTACAGCCACTGAACGATTGTGGGTACATCTTTATTTGAAGCGGTTTTCTGTTTCAATTTGCTAGCTTATCGCCGTGCTCTGCAGGCTGTTAAATGCTTTTCATCCAACAGTGCCAAACAGTAACTGAGTTTGCACTATACAAGACATCCCGTTCCATGGTTCCTGTTGTTCATACTATGCACGGTTCACTGTCCATCTGGCTCTTCTAACAAGGATCAGATCCAGTGGCAGCAGTCTATAGACTTTTATTTCTTGTTTCAGAGAAGAAACTGAAGAGACTGATATGTTGTCAGTGTTTGGTTTCTGGATTTCATTACTGTAAATCTCAAGCGGCAAATGAGACATTTTTAGACTAGGGAATGGTGTCTGAGCAGCCATGTTCAGTGTACTAAAGCAGTGATCTTCAAATTACAGCCCACAAGCCACATCAGGCCTACTTCGTGATTTTATTCGGTCCACAGCTAAGGTCAGTGGCGTACCTTCAGACTCTGCTTCTGATGGGGAATCTAATGTGATGTGGTGGGCTTTCTTCTCATGTTAAGTTTTCTTTTTTCCTTGTGGTGTTTAGTTTGTTTAAATTGTATTCATTCATAAAGACTTATAACTTTTGGGCCTGGGAATACTTGTTGGAGACCACTGTTCTAAAGGATAGCCCTTTAGGGAAAGGTTAGAACCTCAGCCAGGTTTTTATTGCTGTCAGAGTCCCTACTTCCTATTGATAAGATTTCCCCTCCTTTCTTGATGGGGCATAAAATGATCAGAAATCTCTTCAATGGGGACTCTAACAGAAATAAATTTGTAGAAGGAATAGTGTTATTAAACCCTAGAGACTATACATACATATATACATATACATATATATATATATATATATATATATGTGTGTATATATGTTTGTGTGTATAAATATATATGTATGTGTGTATGTATTAATATAGTTTTGTAGCCACATTTTTTTCTTATAGGCTCATTCTTAGAATCTTTTTCTTCAGTCCCATTTACGCAATTCATGTTCAAGGTGATGGGTTGCTGAATCAAACTTGGTTGACTATGCTGTCTTCTTCATATCTCCATGAAGCATATACTGTGATCAAGGCTTCTTGCCAAAACGCGTTAGCCCCTCTTTATCATTTAAGCAAATAAATGAATTTGCATGGATTTTGGAGTTGCCACCTCTATCATATGTTTGAAGAAGGTCTATGTAGCCCCAGCATAACCAGTGCAACACGTGTGCTCCCTTATGGGACTACTAACGGCACAGGTAAGCACCGTTGCACAGCAAGGGTGATGTCAGATGGACGGCTATGTCGCTAGCAAAAAATTGCCAACATCAGAATTGTCAAAAGGCTGTTCCTATGGAATTGCTAACAAAAAGAACAACTTACTGTGCTCAAAAGAGGAGTTCCAGCAACAGCTGACAGCTGATCTTCAATCACTCAAATCTTGGCGAGACTTTGCAGCCCCCCAAAAGGCTGGGGAAACGTAGACGATACACTACAAATCAAAAACAGAGGATGCACAAGCCTTAATAGCTTTTAATAAAATGGAACAGATGTATTCTCACAAAACAGCATGAAAGTCAAGCTCCTCAATATCCAACAGTCCTGGACCACATGGGCCACTGAACGAGTCCCAACCACGATCTAAAGGTCTTCTTATGGTTGGGACTCATTCGGTGGACCATGTGGTCCAGGACTGTAGGATATTGATGAGCTTGATTTTTATGCGTTTTTGTGAGTATACACCTGTTCTACTATTTTAATAAAAGATTAAGGTAATGTGCAAAGCTTGTGCACTGTCTGTTTTTTGTTTCGTAAGCTATGGCATTGCTCCCTTGAATCACTCCAACTCGCATGCACAAAGGTTCATAGGATATGTAGTGCTGATGTCCAGGTTTCAGATGGTGCTTGCAAGTGCTCCTTGACCAGAAGTTCAGGGAAGTGCTGAGAATCAGACTGCGCTGGTAACATGTCTAAAAGTCAAAAGGAAAATAATTCCCAATGAAAACCACATTCACCGCTTGAAATTTGGGAAACATTTTCTATCTCCTCCTTTAAATTTTCTTGTCACCCAGAGTTGAAGAATGCAGAGTTGTTCCCACACTGACTATTCTAGTCTATGGCCAACTAATGGCCTTGTTTAAGTAATTATTGGTGTATTCATTGTAAAGTAATTTTTAGTCTGACTTTCAAATTTTGCACATGCTTTATGTTCTGTATGTGTGTTTTTTTTTTTTTTTTTTTTTTTTTTTTTAATTTGTAGATTAGCCATTGGCGGAAAGTTGCTCCCCCAGGCTCAGTGCAATTAATCTGCGTCTTTCACAACTGTTGTAGTAAGAGTTTGGCCACACAAGGAGTGTATTGATTTTGGCCAACTCTTTAGATTGTTTTATGAGGAGGAGTAGCGAAGCACAGCTACCTTGTAACTCCACAACAGAGATGCTGTGTATATACAGATAGAAAATTAGCCCCATATACATATGTAATTAGAAATTATAGATGGAGACAAGATTTTGAAAACAAAACAAAATAATCCTTTTTGCATTTAAGCTATGGAAAAAAAAAACCTATAAATTGATTTGCTTATGTTGGATCATTATACTGAATGTTGTGCCCCAAGTAATAATTGTAGATTCCAAACAGAAGGACAGATCAGTGGTGTAGTATATATTTATACTTCTATCCACCCACATGATAAATGTTGTGTATGTAGGAGTGCCTGGGATAGTTTTCTGCAGTTCATTTAGTATGTTTTACATTTACATCGCCATGACTACAGATTTATTGTGATGATGCCTCTGATCCTATCCAGGATATATCTCGGGAGCAGTTTTTTATGGTCTGCTGTGCAAAACTTCATCTGAGCTGCGAACCCTCGCACAGTTTTACTGTTTGCCTTACAGAGAACCACAAGATTACGTAGCTGAGAGCAAAATGACCCATGATCTTTTATTTATGGGGTTCTTGTCCACCTTGGTACTATATGTTCATGTTCTACATTTCATGTTCTTAACAGGATCATTTTCACAGATGCTGGTATGCACCATACTGATCAACCCATAGTTTTATTTATTTTTATTGAACGAAAAGTATGGCCAAAGCTTTTTTTTTTTCTCTCTTGTGGGTCACAGGAGTGCACATACTTTTTCTCTCCTTTGACCAAGTGTATTGCCCGCTGTCAGCTGATGTCCAAGGGTCACAACCATATTGTTGGGATCCATCCAGCTGCCATATTGACAGCTGGCTCTGGCTCTTAGCGCACAGAAAAACTGAAAAAAACACAAGAGGGTGAATTTACCTAATGGGAGCACAGACGGCAATAAAAACTGTGAGGTGTTCTAATCCCATTCCACTCTATCCAAAACAAAAACAAAAATTTTACCTTTTAGCTATATTTTTGTTTTTTATTCTTTATCGTTAATGCATTTAGCAGCTGATTGATGATTATAAAACCACTCCCATATAAATTCACTTTCCACATGGACACAAACAAAATACTATTGTTTCAGAATAACAAAAGGTAGGAATCTGCAACAAAGCTTGTTAAAATCCTTGCAATGTACATAGATCACCCAGAGAGGAAGGTTTTTTTTCTCAATATAAGTAGAGTTGCTCTTTAAAGTTACTACTTTGGCCTCTGAGTGTTGAAAGTCATTACACAATATGTCATGGTTATCTTTCATTTTCCTCATCGCAGGATTTATAGCCATGGAATTCCACCGCATCCAAACTTGTCTAGCTGGATTTTCATGGATGAGCATCTGTGGTTTAATGGGTATTAACAGTGTGTGTAGGCAGGAGAAGGGATCTTGCTTGCTTAGCAGTGATGGGTAACTTGTATGTTGAGAAGTGCAGCAAATTTAAGTGGCGGCAAGACTGCTTTGAATGGGGCTTACTACCTGAATGAATCTGATACTAACTGTAACTCTTTTTGTTTGTTTTAACCAGTGCCTGAAAATGACTGCGAAGAGGAACCTGTTTGTGCGGCTAGTGCCGTGCCGGTGTTTGCGGGGAGAGGAAGAAACTGTGACCTCGCTTGACTACTCTCACTGCAGCCTAGAGCAGGTGCCGAAAGAGATTTTCACATTCGAGAAAACCTTGGAGGAGCTTTATTTGGATGCCAACCAGATTGAAGAACTTCCCAAGGTACCACTTTTACTGTACAGGTTTCATATTTTCCATGACACTGATGACAAGCAGCCTGCTCTCCTGGGTCTCTTCCAGCTGTGCTTTATAGGCATTAGCTCACGTCGCTGCTCAAGCTTTCTTGGCAAAATCCTGTGCCAGCCATTCACTTAACGCCCGACTCCATCTCCTGAGCACAACACTCAGCCAGGGAGTTCCTTGCACTTCCAAAATCCTCATTTAGCTGGCACCCTATTACATTCATTCTCTAGAAGATGCTCTTTTTTTTTTTTTAAACGCCATCAATGCTGTCAAAAGCTGATGTCATTTCACACTGCTTCTCCCTCCTAGTTTTATCTACTGCAGATGTCGCACACTCTAACTTGTTCAAAGAATACATACACTTTTCAAATGCCAGAACTCTTTGAAAGAGATTAATTTGTTTTTCTGATGTGGAGTTTGTAGCTGAGAGGTCCCCTAAGGTCTTATTGGTTTCTTCCAGAGGGTGCATAACTGAGTTGTTTTTTTACATACCTCAAAACCCTAATGCATGCCATACATGGAGCACATGTCTTTCACGAAACCACTCAATTCCTCCATCAACACAGGCAGTGTTGACTGGAATCCCTCCCGCCGATCCATTGTGTTCTCCCATCGGGGGGGGGGGGGGCAGGGGAAAACGCCCCCCCCCCCCCCAATGGCTATACTAGTGGCTATTGATAATCACATGTAAAATGTGGCAGGCTGGTTGTACCCATGTTGAACGATTGATCACCATGGTATATTGAGCCTGCCATAATGGTTTGAATCTTGGCCAGTTCCTGCTGTAGCCTAAAGCTCTGTTTCATGCTGTTATGCACATTTAGGAGATGGGAGACAGTGTGTATGGTCAGGCTAGTAGAAAGGGCAATAGATTTCAGTTGTTCCCTTAAAGTGTATCTATATTGTATCTGAATACCACAAACGATATTTAATTTGTTTTTAATATTCAAACCAAACTCGCTCATCCATCCATTTCTCCATGCTTTATTTTGCTGAGAAATCAATTTAAAGAACACCTCCTAGGAATTTCTGGCTGTGGCCATCTTGAGTAAGGGCAGATTATTCATGTAGCATTTACTTCTTGGAATTCATCTGCCCTTGGCTCAGGCATGCAGGCAGGAGAGAGTGCATAGCTGAGAAAGACCCTTTTTTTTCCCCCTCCTGAGAACTCCTGTGATGTATGACATCATTTGCCTAGGCATGGTAACTAGGAAGTAACTAAAGAAATGTAAAAAAAATAAAAAGTTTAAAACAAGTATATGAATGAATGAATGAATGAATGAAATACTTGTATAGCGCACAATGCGAACTGAATCGCCTCTAGGCGCTGTGGCGAGCTTTGATCATCTGCTAAAAGAGGAAGGGGAAGTATATAATATACTTTCCTATCAATTTAATAATGCGAGCAGCATACGGATTAAAAATAGTCAATGTATATAGAGAGTCAAGTTCTGCTTTAAAGAGGAACTTTGGTCCCTTTTTAAAAAATGTAAAATTAAGTTAGCAGCTACTTATAGCTACTGATAAACGAAAAGACACTTACCAGTCCACTAGTCCAGCATTGTCTTTACCCAGGCCAGTTTTTTGCTGGTGTTGCCATCCTGAATGTGGGTACTGGCGGCTCCCTGCTGCACATGCACAAGATTGCGCTGTGCTTTCACACTTGCAGCCTCCTGGGCTGTGTGCCATGTCCTAGGTGGTTGAGGGTGTGTGGGGTCAGGCTAAGCGTTCATTATTCTTGCCTAGGTGAGAATTGCAGAAGTGAAAGGGGGGTACCTGTCAGAAACATATTGTTACTGTAGGGTGGAGGAGGAAGATGAGCAAGACATTTAACTGAAGTTCTGTTTTAAACTCAAGCGTCCAGCTCAGATAAAGAAATTAATGTATATAGGGGGCAGATATAAATCTTTCAGAATGCCTATGCCATTTTAATGATATATATATATATATATATATATATATATATATATATATATATATATATATATATATATATATATATATATATAAATCGTAAAAGAATGTTCTGATTCTTGCATGATTACCAGCAATGACTGGTCTTCAGTATATTGAGATTAATTAAGCAGATTTGCAAAGATAACCTTGTAGCTTTCTTATGAGTTGCTATGACTTACCTTTGTGATGCTTTAAGCGTTTTTACATTCACATTGACTTGTGGATAATGTTTGAAATATTTTGCATTATATTGCAAAATAACACTTGCAATATATTGTATCATTACACAGGGCAATATTTATAACCTGTTGCACCAAAGAGGCAGATTTTTTTCTCTTCCATTGAAGAGATGAAAGTATCGAACTACCACACACTTTCATGCTCATGCGAATATCTCATCCTGTTCAGGTGCTCAGTTTTGATCCTGTGAGGACAGCTATAGTTCTCCCTGCCTATTGCTGGAAGAGATATCTGCCCATCTGTGACTAAAGCAGATCCCCCCACTTAAAACATGTTTCAGACCTCTGTTGCCAATTTTAATTACAATGTCATCTGTGGCAAGGCTCCTCTTTTTAAAACCTTAAGGCTGGGTTCACACAAGAGCACGGAGCTGCTCACAGCAAGGGGTCCGGGGCGTCTCCATTCACCGGTCCAGGTCCGATTTTAGCCTGGAATTCGGATGGATTACGGACCTGAAATGGAAAAAAAGATGCACAGGACTCATGGAGTCACTCCGGAGATATTTGTACTGGCTCCATAGAAAGCTGGTCCTGCTATGCGAATTGGGTACAGGGAAACCCCCGCATCCAATTCGAAATAGTGTGAACCCAGCCTAAATCGTTTTAAATCTTTGCTAGCCTACCCATGATGTCAATGCTGGATTTATACAAATTAGATCTTCCTGGCAGGCTCAGATGACGTAGCCTTCCCAGGGAGCAACTATGAGGCTTCTGACTACATCACCAGTGCCTCTAATGTTTGTACCTTCAGCCTTGCACATAGCATATGCATCATAGTGGTCCTCAAAACATCTGATATATATTACATATTACATAATATATTACATAATGGTCCAGAGTTTACCCATGCTCATGAACTGTGATACAGAGTGACATAATCCAAAACCATGAGCTGATCTGGGACACATTCTGACAGGGGAAAGATGGGGGTCCAGCTTGCTCTGATAGGGAGATGGCATAATTGGTTGGTACCTACCTGCATTTCAATGCCCGCTTTCCATGATGTTGCAAAAAAAGTTGCAGTTTAAAATACAGAATGGACTTCTCAATGAACCATATGATTTGGTCTTCTTTTTAACAATATTTATCAATTTGCACAGTAAAAATAAGTTGGCTATAATTTTGTTAGCGATCCTACTCATGTGTAACACTAATGCCGCGTACACACGAGAGGACTTATGTCCGACAGACTTCCGAAGGAGTTCCGTCGGAGTTCTGACGGAGTTCCGACGGAGTTCTGACGGACTTTTCGGCGGATCGGACTTGGCCACACACAATCACACTAAACTCCGACGGATTCGAACGTGATGACGTACGACTGGATTCGAATAAGGAAGTTCATAGCCAGTAGCCAATAGCTGCCCTAGCGTCGGTTTTAGTCCGTCGGAATAGCATACACACGAGCGGATTTTTCGAAGGGGACCGGGTCCGGCGGAGTTCCGTCGGGAAAATTTGAAGCATGTTCCATATTCTAAAGTCCGTCAGACTTTGGTGAATCAAAAGTCCGTTGCAGCCCACACACGATCGAATAGTCTGACGGACTCAGTCCGTCGGACTTTGGATGTTGAAAAGTCCGCTCGTGTGTACGCGGCATAAGACTTTGTGTTCTGACTGCAGTATACTGATCACTGTGGATCGCTCGCTTGGCACCTGCTCCATTCATAAAGAGCCTCGCTTTCCCTTCAATGACTGCAAGGCCTTCTGTAATTGGTGGAGGTGTGAATAGATGTCAGCATCGCCCCTCTCCCAGTCACAGAACACATTGCATTCATTGAAAAGAATGCTGGACCTTTTTTTGAATGGAGGAGATGCCAAGCAAGTGACCAACATTTGACAGAGTACTGTAGCCGGAACTACAAGTCTCAACGCTGGACATTCGGCACCAAAGTAAGACGGCTACATTTGTAAAGTATGATATGCAACAAATGCTACAGCAGCCATAGATGGGACACAGCATCAGAACCTATTTATTTATTTTTTAATGCAAATTGCTAAAAATCATTTTTTGGCCCTACTTCAGCTTTAAGTAGGCTTTTACATTGAACATCTGAAATATGGACTCCTTATTTTAGCAGCAAAAGGTGACCACACTTGTCTTTCTCATTATGTCAGATTTACCTCCTGTCACATCTTATCTTTTAAGTTATAATGGTGTTCTGTTGCACTTCATTGGATGTCTGCCAAAACGGTGTGAACCGAGGGACAGTCTAGAAGGATCTGAAAAAGGCAAACATTGAGATGTAGAGACCTCTTTTTCAAGCTGTAACCCACTTTAACTCAGCTGGATGCACATGGGTTTGCAAGGCTTATGCAGAATTTTATAAATTACCATCAAAACATTAAGGTTTTTTTCATATAAGAGGTAGAAATTTTGGAGGGGAATCTAGTTTAGCTTAATTTGGCTAATATTACCCAGCAGTGCAGACCCTGTACAGTCGGTGGAAGGTTGCTCACTGACTGTATGTCTGTACGTTACAGCTCTGGACGCTTTTTATCTATTATGCTGCCAGTCTGTGAAAAGTAAATGACTTGTCCACTTGATCAATATGCGCAATAATATAAAAATCACAGGATGAAAAGTCTAATCTTGTATTGGCAGATGCAGTCACCGTACAGCTGTATTTATTGTCTCCGTGCGATCACTACATCTGCATGACCAAATTATTTAAAAGGTTTGGCAGCCTGATCTAAAAGCTGGCCATACTCTCAGGCAGATTGCACTCAGTGCAAACGATTTCTGAGGAATTCTATAACGATCTCACTGGGGAGAATGTACTCAATCAGAAGACTGAAGTGGGCCTTGCATCTGATCCAACCAAATTGGCAAGTGTTTAATAAGCATGTGTAGTTATGGTGCAGCATAGAGATGCCAGTGTTCTGTGCTTGTCATAGGGAAATTACCCGACATGCACTAAATGATGGATGTGCATATCAAGTGATAGAGAGCTCCTGAGATTCTGAAGTGAATTATCATATCTTCTCATGTATGTCCAAGGTAATGTACAGCTTGATAGGCAGTATCAGTCAATCACAGCGCTCTCATGCAGGCTTCTGTACTGTCAGAGCAGACCTATTAGTATATGAGCAGCATAGCGCCATGCTCCCGCAGCGTAGCAGCCAGCTGGGAAGTCTAACACTTTTAGGAAGCAAGGGTATCTTGGGACTTCCTGACAGCCAGACTTGTTGACACTGTTGGAATGTTGATCTAATATGCTTATTTACCAGTAGTTCTACTAACGGAGCCGACCTGCTGGTATATTAGCAACATTGGCTCCTAGAGGCAGCAATCAGTTGGGGGGGTCTAGTGTTTGCAGGAAGCACCGGCATTTTGGAACTTCCTGATTTCTAGACTTGCTGAAGCGGTGCTCTAATATGTTTATTTAGCAATAGTTCTCCTAAAAGCAGATAAGTTTGCAGGAGAACCCTGTGATGCCAAACTGACTTCGGCGATCCCTGAGCTACAAGGATGTAAGGACTGGCGGCACAACACAGAGGCTACTTTAAAAGGAGTCTAGCAGGTTAGAAAGATGGGAGCTGCTGTCGCTGACTTTGAGGTACAAGCTCCGGGGCTGTTGCCCAAATCCTCAAGTTGGTAAGTCACTGAACTGGCAGAACACTTAAATATGCACAGACAGTAATGGCAGCTCCCATATTTGTCTTCTCAATTCCCTTAAAAGTAAAACTGGCAAGCTTATTTTAAAACTTGGTCACAAGGAGCAAGTCATGCAGCCAATTTAGTCAGAGGTTTTGACTTTTATGCTGGTATCCAACCAGGGTCTAAGTAAAAAAAAAAAATCATTGGATTATAATAACAGCCAGGGAACTGAAAACAAGGTCTACCATGGTAGCTTCCTTTATTATATTTATATATTAATCATATTAACAAACTTCTACTGATATCTGATAAACTAAATAATTCTAATGTATTGCAAACAGCCAGACATTCCCCTTCCCATTTTCACAATGCTAAGCTTCCCTCCTAGCATACTTGTCAATTCATCGGAGAATCTCCACGTTTTGCAAACTATTTGCGTAGGGCTAAGCATTCTTCCCTTCTTGCTATGCAAGAGGGCTGAGACACAGTGATGGATTGCTCAGGCACAAAACTTTGCTTTGTGGGAGATAGGAGGATGTTTTCCCAATATTTGAAACTTAGCATTTTTAGGGGCACACCGTTGACACCTTGGGGAGGTGGCCGGGCAGTGATAAGGTAAGGCATGTCCTAAGGCAAGAGAGAAGGCAAGGAATGTGAACCCCCCCCCCCCCCCCCTCCGGGCCACTGCCCCCATTATGCTTGTAGCCGCATGGTCGAGGTGTTTTGTAGTAGGGGTGGGAGGATTGGTAACTGAGAGACTAGTTCCCTTCTCAGGCTCTGCCCACCCAGTAGCATAAGTAATTTCTTAAGTATGGGCTTTATTATATATTGGGTAGTGACAAAACCACTATCCCTGACCCCTTTGTTTGCATTTAGCTTTTGGCTGGGAAATCTCTCGGCTGACAGCTGAATGGGGCTGAAAGCTGAGTGACCGCTTGCCAGCACAGTCGTGCCCCACCCTGAGTATTGGTATACCTCTGTACACCAGCCCAGAGATGGACTTACAGAGGAACTAATCTCTCCTCACCTTTTTGGGCCCAGGAAGCTGACATTTTAGCCTTTGTTTGCTCTGCAGTTGCCATGGTGCTGCTTATGTGGTCAGTTGTGCCACCAGCCATTGAATGGCTTGACAGTTTGGTTTAGAGCAGAAGCAACTTTGACAGTTCTCATTTACGGCATGCCTTAAAGTAGAATTAAACCCATCAATTTTGCAGTTTCAAAAAACAGTTGGCAATAGTCGGCATGACAGGAATGTAACTATCACATTTGCTTGATTAAGCAGAAAGGAAATTGTGGGTAGTCCCGCGCAAATGGCTAAAATTGTTTCGTTGTTAAATGGAACTGCTGCCCCTACTAATACAACCACCTGAGTGGAGTATAAGATAAGATAGATTAAACAGTAGGTGTGGCACTGTTCTGTTCCAGTTTAGAGCCGTGGAGCGAAAATCATCCCGGCTTCCTGAATTTTAAATGTTTTAAGGATACAGACAATGTGAGTATGTTTCCAACCATATACACTTAATCTTTTGGAAAGCGGTATCATGCCATGGGAGCATCTTTTTTCTGTATGAGGGTGAAACGGATGATCATCTAAAAGATCAAAGCAAGGAGAAATCTTTAAACGTGCAGATCTAGAAACTGCCGCACAGTGGCAAACACTGTGAATGTGAAATATATAATGTGAGTGCAATACCATAAAGGCCCCGTACACACTATCAGACTTTTTGACAACAAACATGCAAATTAGCTGTTATGGAGCAACATCTGACCGTGTGTATACTCCATCGGACAAACTTTTTCGGTTTTCATCTGACTTTTGTTGGCTGTGCGAACTGCCAAACTTTTTGACAACGTAAGTCCGATGGGAGAAAAGTCCAATCGGGTGTACACAAAACCATTGGACTTTTGTACAAAGTACAAACACGCATGCTCAGAAACCAATGCAAAAGATCAGACAACAATACAGAAGTTGACCAAAGGTGGCGCTGGAGTAATTGAACGTCCTCTTTTGAAGTGTTGTCAGTACGTTGAAACGTCACTATGTTCGTGTTTGTTGCCTAAAAAGTCTGATCGCGTGTATGCAATACAAACTTACAGCCAACGCCCTTTGTACAAAAGTCCACGGGAAAGTTTGTACAAAGTCTGATCCTTTGTATGCAATACAAACTTATGGCCAACACCCTTTGTACAAAAGTCCACGGGAAAGTGTGTATGGGACTGCACAAATGCACAATCGAAAAGCACTTGTCACCTTTTATAAAAGTCTTTGTTTACTTAAAAAAAAAACTGGGCCACATCAACTTGTTCACTGAAACACCAGCCACTTTATTTAAGACCACTTATGTCACGATATGTGCATGCATATAATTAATTTGATAACGCACCAGCTGCATTTAGAGCACCAGTCACTTTATTCAAGATTGCACTTATATCACGTTATGCATATGAACTAATCAACTTACCTGAGTACTAGCTACATTTGTAGCATCAGTTTTGTTATTTGTATGTTTACATGTCACATCCTTTTTGCACTAAGGTTTGTTTATCTAATCAACAACAGATACTGGTTAGAGTGCATGGTTGGAGCAATCAGAGTCAGATAGTTTAATCTATCTTATCACTGATTTAACAGAGGCTAAGATGGTCGCTTCCTTGGCTGAAAGGGAAAGCAGGGTTTATTTCTTCCTTAAAGTGATCATAAAGATTTTAATCTTGTGGGAAGGTGGAGTCGGTCTACTGGGGATGTTTTTTTTGTTTTGTTTTTTCAGTTTGTTTTACATTTAAGTACAAGGGTGAGCCACCAATTCACACTCCTTGAGTTGCGGCGCTCTGACGGTCTGCCTAGGGTTGACCCCTGCGTGGGTGATGTTTTTGTTCCTCAAAAGTAATAAAAAGAATTATAAAAAAAAAAAAAAGTTAAATTAAAGACTAATTTTCTTCTTTTAAATAACAAACGTTATTTTTACCTGTTCTGTGCACTGATTTTGCACAGAGCAGCCCCAATCCTCTTCTTGGGTCCCCCAATGGTGCTCCAAGCCCTTCCCTCCTGCCAAGTACCCCCATAGCTAGCAGATTGCTATGGGGGCACCCAAGCAGGCTTGTTCCTGAGCTGCTGCTCTGCGTCCATTTGCACAAACAGCTGCTTGACCCCCGCCTTCTCTCTCTCCTCATTGGCTCACTAGCTGTGATTGACAGTAGTGGGAGACTATGGTTTTCACAGCTGTCTCAGCCCCTGAGGAGCAATAGGCCTGGGAGAGCTGCTGCTCTTGTGCACATCGCTGGATCAAGATGGAGCTCAGGTAAGTATTGTAGTGGGGGGGGGGGGGGACTGCTGCGCACAGAAGGTCTTTTGATTTCATGCACACTTCAGCCTTTACAACCACTTAAATTATTTTGTTTAGGGAAATCGTTAAATAGGCTTAGCTCTATTTAATTACTGCTAGTTTCCCAATCTGCAGACTGGCGGTAACTCTTTTAAGAATCTGTTGCTGCCCTAGCAACAGGTTCTTAAAGTGACCATAGTTAGAATGACCTGAATTTGTTGTCTGTTACAGTAATGTTATCAAAACTAGCACAAGTACTTGCTTAAATTAGATGCAGGCAGTTCTTAGACACCTGGGTGCTCAACCTCGGGCCCTCCAGCCATTGCAGAACTACAAGTCTCATGAGGCATTGTAAGGCTGACCGTTACAAGCATGACTTCCAAAGACAGAGGCATGTTGGGATTTGTAGTTCTGCAACAGCTGAAGGGCCACAGGTTGATCACCCATGTTAGGGGAACAACCAGAACAGTGACATTAATACTTTACTGAATTCCCATGTATGATTTCTTTTATTTATAGACTAGGCAAGAAAGAACCTGAGATGAAGGTGTTACTCCAGTCCATCAGTATGGCATCTGGGAAAAAATATTTCAGGTCTTTACAACAGACGGCAATGATGCAGTGATTTTCTGTAGCAAAGAACAGTTTGTTTTATTTTTTTTCCTGGAAAAAATCCTTACAAAAGAAATATGCAAAAAATGTGCTTGTTTGGGATAGCAGTTTCATTCTTATAACATATTGGAAGATCTTGGAAGTAGATTTATTCTGATGGTTTCTGCACTTTTCAAGTTCAGCTAAGCAGGTTTTACAGATTCCTAACTATCAGTAAAACACGCCACTTACCCGTTTTTGTAATTGTGCAGTATTCCCAGAATGCTGAATCCTCCAGACTTTATTTTTTTTTTTTACTTTTTGGTCTGTGACATAGATTTATCAGAGCCAGACCATTTGTTAAAGAGGAACTGCAGCCTGCTCACATAATTTGTAATACAAATATCTTTGCCATTCTGAAGCTTCCGTCCAACCATTTGGTGAATGGTTCCACTCTCTATTCTTATTGCAGATCAGAGGCCCATTTGTGGAGTCTTGTCTTTAGCCAGTGAAAATTATATAATTTCATTTACTCTGTACCTAACAAAAAAAAATCTGTTAAACACTTGGCAGTGACAGTGAGAGAATGTAAAATGGAAAGAAATCAATGAGACGTGACACGTTATGGTCCCTCCCTTTCTCTCTTCTCCTTTCTTCCTATGTGGTGATTTTCCTCTCCCTCATTTGTAGTATGTGAATGTGTAAAGATGTGAAACATGTCATTAGGTCATGCCTCCATTATTTGCTTGCACTTGTTGCTTGTCACTCATCGGCCTCTATCAACACGTCTAAGTCTGGCCTTCCGGCGTGAGTCACAGTGACTCATTATACTTATGCCTCGTGGACTGGGACCATCACATTAATAGGCACTTGTGTTATGATACAAACATGTTTATGATCTGAACCAGTTATATAACTCTGACCCTTTAACTTTTTAGGAAAGACATTTTTTTTACATTCCATTGTGACCGTCCTTGTGCATAGAAGTCAAAATAAACGTTGCAATCACAGTACCTAATTTATATCACCAACATACTCCATAGAGCATTAGAGAAGGGGAACTCAGGCAGTGTTTTATCATTTATTTATTTCAGGTACTTGTATAGCGCTATCAATTTACACAGCACTTTCATTACATATACATTCACATCAGTGCCTGGAGTTTGCAAACTTGAGCAATTTGGAGCACTTTCCTGCAAGTGCTTCAAAGCTTAACATGATTCCTATTCTTTTCCATGGTGCTCATATACACCTGAGAATTCTGTTGCTTGAAGAATTTTGCTCAAAGCTTGAAAAAGAAAGTATATGAGTTTTTGTTTCACATGTGTTTCAGCTTGTTATAAGAGCGGTGTGAACAGCCATCTTTTACAAAGCATCAGTGCTTTCAGAATGCTTATTTTTTTTTTTTTAAAGGACCCATCAGCTGTAGTTTGTAAATGTTGAACACAGATCCTAATGAGAGTGCTGATTGCCACTTTAAGCAAGCTGCTAGCAGTCTTCAGCAGGCTTTCAACAAGCTTTGAGAGGTACTAAAGCCTGCTAGCAGCTTGCTTAAAGTGGCAATCGGCACTTTAGGATCTGTGTTCAACCATTATACTGCATCTGAAGGGTCTTTAAAAGCTTTCAGAAAGCTCTGCAAATGCATTGTAAAAGCTTGCTGTTAGCACTGCTGTTATACAACCTTAAGGGCATGTAAAACAGGCCTTAGGGCAGAGTCATGTTTTTTCTAAAGTTCCTAAACACATTAAAAAAAAGCTCCAAAAAAACTTGAAGAAGCAATGAACCTAAGCGAACTCCCAATGAAACATGGTTATAATCTCGGCCGGTTCCTGCTGATCTGACCGAGATTCGAACTATTAATGGGCAGGTTGATCAATCGATCAACTTAAGTAGAACCAGCTTGCCGGATTCTTTTGCGATTCTCCCATCGGGAGAAGACAATGTCTCAGCATAAGGGATTCCCCTGTTAGCTGATATGGGAATCGTGCAAATTTCTTTCCCGCAACCCGTGGGTGCAGGAAAGAAAATTGCAATGTCTATGGCCTGCCTAAGTGTAGTCGTGGTTTACTCAGTAGAATTGCTGCTCTGTGATTGCTACATCTTGGATTTGGTCCTTTTCGTGTACTGCAACGGTTAATGAGCAAATGCTCACATATGAAATATAAAAGCTGACAAAGAAAATCTTATGAATCTGTTCTTTAATATACTTAGGTGCGTCTTTATTGTTTAACATTTTCTCACACATTAATGTGGATTATTTCCTTGTATCCTGAGATGAGAGCATTGAATCTCTAACATCTATCAATCAAAATTATGTTGCAGTTCTTGAACGTCGTAAATATTTCCGACTTTTCTATTGGTGCAGATGCATCAGAGGATGTATAGAAATTGCATTGTTTCAATGGGAAGTAACAGAAGGTCAGGTCAAGGTTACACCCTCTCTGGGTCAGGGCGTTGGGATACAGCACAAATCAACAGTGAAAGTGCATAAATCCTGTGCATGTTTTGTATCCAACCATCTTAGGAGCTGGACCGATATCCATTTGATTTCTGAGGTTTTGCAATTCCTTGGAGATCTTTGTCCTCCTATGAGCTGAATGTAGAAAAAGTAAACGTGTGTAATATGTTAGGAGCTAATTGTGCACATTGTGGCTTTTGTCAGTGTTGGTGTCATTGGGAGTGTCAATCCGCCTCATAACCGTCCAACATTAAACATTGAACGGCAGTTTTATGGTGGTCATGAAGTGATCCAGAGGAAACAAGCCTTGTAAATGTCAAAGGAGGATATGGAAAAACACAAGGTCATCCTGTGTTTATTGTATTGTTCTGCTTAGGGAATAACACCGATATATGCTTTATCTAACACACAACTAATATTCTAATAGATTTGGTCTTTTGGGCTTAATTAAAAAAATAGAAAGCAAAATGGTAAATTAAGCTTTAATTGGTCCAACTCTATAATGATAATGAAGCCTGCTTATGTTATTTAGCTGCATGCTGTACATCTTTATAGTCCATTATTGTAAATTTTATGACACAGTTCTTACAATATTTACAGTGTCCTTCTACGGAATTGCAAAGGAGAATGGCTTATGGCTTGTAATGTGAAGTTATCCTGTATAACACCTAAATGTAGGACTAATTTGCAGGAAATTTCATTAATAGACTCCTAAGCCCATCACCCAGATCATTTCATTGTCATGAGTGTTGTTCACGGAATCTGAAAAGGCCAGGGTCTATAGACCGTGACAGTTATTGACTTTTGGTTTTGACCTCAATACATTTTTCTACAGTATACATCATATGATTCAATATGTATAGCTAATATAAAAATACCCATTGACGATTTTGTTTAACTTCTAGCAGCTGTACCATTTCTGTTTGATTAGATTAGACATAATACAGTGAATGCAACAGATATGTTAAGCTATGACTAAGCACCATGCCTGGTGTGAAACGCGTCAGTGGCTATACAGTTAGTCTGTACCCATTTGTGATGCTTTGATATCAATTTATATAAAATAAAGGTGAATTTTTTGGAGTGCGGCTATCCAGCTATTTATTTTTCCCTACAGATAAGTAATGTCAGAAAACAGGTATAGGCGGGTCTTGATTGATAGTGTGGACCAGTTTGATAATGCATAGGATGTAAAGAACATTACATAGAACAGGGGTCTCCAAACTTTATAAACAAAGGACTAGTTTACTGTCCTTAAGTCTTTAGAGGGGTTGGACTGTAGCCATTGGGAGTAAAAATTGCCCTGTCATCAGTGGGAGTATACAATGCTTCCTTGGTGACCTTGGAAGGAATATTAGCCATCATTGGTGTCAGAGGAAGAAATAGTGCCCATCATTTGTATCAGTGGAAAGAATAGTTCTCCATCATTGGTATCAGCAGAAGGAATAGTGACCCATCATTGGTATCATTGGGAGGAATAGTGCTTCGTCATTGGTATCCATGGGAGTAGTAGTGCTCCATAATTGGTATCAGTGGTAGAAATAGTGACCCATTGTTAGTGTCAGTGGAAAGAATAGTGCCCCATCATTGGTATTAGCAGAAGGAATACATATCATTGGTATCAATGGGAGGAATAGTGTCCCATCATTGGTGTCAGTTGCAGAAATAGTGCCCATCATTGGTGTCTGTGGGAGGAATAGTGCTCCATCATTGGTATCAGTGGGTGGCATAATTTTCCATCATCGTAGGTATTAGTGGGTGGAATAATGCCCCATCATTTGTGTCAGTGGCAGAAATAGTGCCCCGTTTTTGATGTCAGTAATGACCCATCATTGGTATCAGTGGGAAGAATTGTGCCCCATCATTGGTATCAGTGGAAAGAACTGTTTCCCATCAATGGTGTCAGTGGCAGGAATAGTGCCCATCATTTGTATCAGTGTAAAGAATAGTGCCCCATCATTGGTATCAATGGGAGGAATAGTGCCCCATTGTTGATGTCAGTGGGAGGGGTGTCTCGTGCCAGTGGGAAGAAACATGCTCCAAGAGCCAGATAAAGGTGATCTAAGGGTGCAGTTTGGAAACCATTGACATAGGATATTGAAGAGCTTAAGCTAGCCTCCACACTATGTCCACTGACAAAGCTGGCTATATACCAATAGAATTTTGTTTGAAAATTGTATTTCTTAGGATTCTTTGGATTTTTGCTAATGGTCGGTGGGGTTAAATCAGCATTCATTTTGGACCATAGTGGCAAGAAAATTTGAAGAAAATTCTGAAAGTGCACCAAACAGTCCTGACCTGCATGCAGGACTTCTGATGCTGTTTCAGAACACTAATTACAAAGTGGACATAATAGAAGTCTAGGGGAGAGAGTAGCTTACCCACACGAAATCCGTGGGTACACTGCATTATGGCCAAAGTGAAGATGATCAGTGTGGTCTTGCCCTCGGTGTAAAGAAATTAAACTGATGTGATGGCCCCAATTTTGAATAGTTGCGTGACAAATGTAATGCATGCCATTATAATGCATACAAGTGCTTTTCTTATTGAGTATCTTCAGGCAATTTTCTGTCCATTTGCATGTCATTTTTTCTAAATCGGTAATATTTTCAGCCTTCATAAAAAGACCTTAAAATGCAGTTATTCTATATTAATGTGCAGTATTTAGCGGCATATTGTATAAATAAGCTCTCATTCCTTTTATGTACAATGTTTTTGTTAATGTTACAAAATGTTCCTTCTTGAATGGTTACGATGGGTACAAGAATAATAACATATTCTGAGAACAGGGAGAGCTTATTGATGAAATCTGTGACATGGAACGTAATGTGATTTATAGAACTGGTGTAGACATACAGTGCAGTATAACACATTCATTTCTTGCTAACATTGGCCATGATGCCACGTTCTTGTAGGTTTTGTCTTGATTGCTGCAGTCCAGAGGCTCATTGTGCTCTTTGGTGCAGTTATTTTCTTTAGAGAGGAGGCTTTTCTACCAATAACATCGTCTTCGACACCCAAATCCTCCCATGTATTCTAGTTTAGAGCCTATTCTAGTCAATACCTTCTGATGCCCTCTGCCTTAAACAAATTACTGACACAACATTGCTGGACCAGTTCAATGCAAACATATAACAGGCATTTAATCTAAATTTAGACATGGCAATTACCATTTATGAAATGGCTTCCCGGGTAAATATAGCAGCCAGAGATAATTGAATTATAGAAGTGTGCCTTTTTCATCACTACAATCAACTGTTGTCTCCACTGGTCTCTTCTGTTAACATTAGCTTAGATTTCATTGACAAATAAATGCACATACCGTATATACTCGAGTATAAGCCGAGATTTTCAGCCTCTTTTTTGAGGCTGAAAGTGCCCCCCTCGGCTTATACTCGAGTCATCGCTGTCTGCCCGCTCGATCAGCGTGTCGAGCAGACAGACAGCGGCCATTCTACAATTCAAAAGCCGCGCCTCCGGCTCCGCCTTCGCCTGTGATAGGCGGAACACTGAATTTCCCAGCAGCCTGTGTTCCGCCTATCACGGACATCGTATCATCCTCGTACTACGGACGAGGATGATACGATGTCAGTGATAGGCGGAACACAGGCTGCTGGGAAATTCAGTGTTCCGCCTATCACAGGCGAAGGAGGAGGCGCGGCTTTTGAATTTTACAATGGCCGCCGAAGAGGGCACGGGACGGAGGCAAGGCAAGGCAAGGCACGGCACGGGACGGAGGCAAGGCAAGGCACGACACGACGGCAAGGCACGGCACGGGACGGGACGGAGGCAAGGAGGCAAGGCACGGGACGGAGGCTCGGGACAAAGGTAGGCTGGACACACACACACACACACACACGCACACACACACACACACACACACACACACACACACACACACACACACACACACACACACACACACACACACACACACACACACACACACACACACACACACACACACACACACACGGATACACACACACACAGGGATGGGTGGATGGATGGAGACACACACAGGGATGGGTGGATGGATGGAGACACACACAGGGATGGGTGGATGGATGGAGACACACACAGGGATGGATGGATGGAGACACACACACACAGGGATGGATGGATGGATGGACACACACACACACAGGGATGGATGGACGGACACACAGGGATGGACGGACACACAGGGATGGACGGACACACACACAGGGATGGACAGGCATGTCTCACCCTCGGCTTATACACGAGTCAATAAGTTTGCCAGTTTTTTTGGGGGTAAATTGGGGGCCTCGGCTTATATTCGGGTCGGCCTATACTCGAGTATATACGGTAAATGAATTATCTAGGGGGAGATTTACTAAAATTGAAGCACTTAGAACCCGCTGCAGCTGTGCATGTGTAGCCAATCTGCTTCTAACTTTAGCTTGTTCAGCTAAAGGATAGGTTCACCTTTAAAAAAAAATAAATGCACATCTTTTTTTAGGTAATAAAAAAAATGCATGTATTATTTTGCTTACTAGGAGCCTGGAAAGCAATTCCACCCATGATCAGCAAATTGCAGGTGCCATGCAGGACTCCTGCAGACTGTCCGTGCATCTGTCTGCTTGTACCTCGTACGGCATTCAACAGCATCCTGGTAGTTCATTGAGAACTGCAAGCTGACAGCCACAAAGTCTGTCGGTAGTTGTAGTTCTCCCATTCACAGACCTATGTTTTGTTTTATATTTTGGTAAACGTGACTGCAGGGAAACCGCATGGTCTTTGCATGGTATAATTTAAGGCAATAGTGTGAAAAAGACCACAAAAAACTTGGCTACGCTATGGCCCAGTATATGACGGTTTGCCTCGGGACCCGGTTATAATGTGTTCTTCTTTCATATTGGATGGTCCGACTCCTGGCATATATGAAGGTTAAAGTTGACAACTCCAAATAGCAAAAAGTTAGGCTGGCTTAGTAAAATTAATGTTTAATGAAAAGGAAAATATGTTGTGAAGTTCCCATTTGGACTAGGAACCCCTTTTCCTATGAATTTGTTTAGCTGTAGCAACTGAAATACTATAACTCATTGTTTCATTGCCAGTTGTAATGTCATGTGTTTTCCCACCATCAGCTGTGAAGTAGAAAATGGAAGCTGACATTTTTTCCCCCTATTTTTATTTTTTCTCAACAGCAACTATTCAACTGCCAGTCTCTGCACAAGTTGAGTTTGCCAGACAATGACCTAACAATATTGCCAGCATCTATAGCAAATCTCATTAATCTCAGGGAACTAGATGTCAGCAAGAATGGTAAGTTCCTTTACAAGTTAATTGAATTGTGTGTCAATAAGCTCTTAACTATTGTAGTTGGCACAATAAGTGCGTGTTCTTGTTTTCTTTGTTTGATTCTGATTTGTGCCCCTGGATTCAGTAATTTATTTTGTTTCTGTTGATTGTATTTACAGATTACTTTCATTTAGGGATGCAGCATAATATGCTTTACTGACAAAAAGTCGTTTAAATTCTACATGATTGGAAAATAGCAAGCTAAGATCCTTTAATTAAATGGTAGCAGTGTCTTCTTTCAACATGTTTCTGAAAAAATATACCTTTTGCTAACAGAGCTATGGTTAGGCATACTTTTTCTGCTATTCTTAAAGTAGTGTTCCACAGGAAAAAAAGAAATCATGAAACCAGTACAACCAGCATGTTGGATTGCTATAGCCTCTAGCAGTAATCACTGTGTTCTCCCAGCAGGGACGGCTCTACACAAAAGCTCCGTGGGTGAGATTCCCCCATCAACACTGACTGTAAATCAAGCAATTTTTTTTTCTTGCAACCTGAAATGGCCTGCTTGATGCTCGCCACCCATAATTCTAAATTCTGATTGTTGTTGGGCAGGCTAGATTTAGTTATAATCCAACTAATTTCAACTAAAAAGTTTAACTGAGCTTTAAACTAAAGATACTATAGACCAGATTGTGTGGATAGCTGTGAAAATGATACTGTCAACCAATTGGTCTGTAGTGGACTGGACCATAAAATGTCTGACTACTTTTAGCTAAAAGACTGGTAGATACACACAAGTGTGCCTCCTCTTGTCATTGATGAGCTTCTAAACTGTTAGGCGGGCCATGCATTGATTTATTTTTTGTTGTTCAACCTGTGAGTTGAATAAAAACATAAATGACGCAATTCCCCACACACACACACATTCAAGGTGGATGGGGGAATGTTACCCACTGTGGCATTGTATTTCCGTCCAAATAGCTGGCAGCACTAACCGTTGATAAAAAAAACTCAACAAGATGGTTGTACACAAGTTGATCGATAATTCAACTCCTGTACAATCAGCCTGCCCATACATAGGTCGAAATTAGGCCGGTCCATGCTGAAGTTCGATCCATGTACGACCAGCTTTAGCTTTCTGGGGTTTTTTTTTGTTTTTTTGTTGAACCAGAAGGAACTGACTCCTGCATCCACACAAGCTAGGTTGATGAAGGAATCCTCTTCTCTGTGCTGTTGTATTCTTAAAGTGGGGACTACTTTGTTGTCAGAATACACTGATCAGTGCTGCAGTGGCTGATGGATAAGGGGTTTCCAATAGGACCATTTGACAGACGTTGATCCAGGGTTTAGCTTTTGTAGAACCGGGTGGGCCGTACACAGAGCGTAATTCATCTGGTTCCTTCCTGCTGAATTTCAAAACCCATGTACCTGGCTTAAGGCTGCCACTGTGATTGGAGCTGCTTTAACACAACATAGCCAAGCCTCAGAGACACATTTCTTGTAGTGGGTTCTATGAAGCAGCTCAACTCTGTAGGAAAAGTTCACACAGCTCTGAGTATTACTTTAAAACGGTATTAATTTGAAGTCCAGTTAGTGAGGGTATGTGCAGAGAATAAAGGTGTTTTTCACATAAGAATCTGTGGGTTGAAGAATATTTTAAAGTACTGAATGGCTGGTGCCCATAGTCTGTTTCTGTTCATCAAAGGCACAATCTGGAAGGGTGTATATAGACAGGACAATCTCATTTCAGCAGAGATTCAGATATGGTTGCTTGGCTGGATAGTGGAACAATCCCATATCTATTGGGATATCTGTTGGGTAGTATGTCTCCCTCCAGCCAGCTTATTTTGGAGAACATTTAATTGGCTGGGTTAATAGACTTGTTCTGAAGTTGTTGTTCCCCCTGTAAGATTCTTAGGCAAGCCATACACAGCGTGTATTTCTTTCCTGCAACCATGAGTAGTATGATTCCCCCAATAACACGGACAGTGCTTACAGGGGCTTCCCTCCTGCCACGACATTGTATTCTTCCGGCCTGTGAGCGGGCAGGGGAAGTCATCCCTGCCGGGAGAAGACAGTTATTATCGCTAGCGGCTATATTGGCAAGAGAATCCAGCAGGCTGGTTGTACCCAAGTTGATTGATCTTGGTACATTCAGCTTGCCCATGAACAATTCAGTCTCGGCCAGTTGAGCAGGAAGATTCGAACCATTTATGGCTGGCTTAAATTTCCCCTCGGACACCTACCACCTGGACAAGTTGTTAGAGGAAATTTTCCTTATAGAGATGTAGATATATAAAAAAAAGGTTGGTTTTCTCTCATTTCCTGTGGAGTCGGACACCTGTCAATTACAGAGGACACCACCAGTAAAATGTTGAAAGTGATTCGAGCCCTTCCTCACTTCCACAGCTCAGATGATGCAGCCTCCATTCCTGTTACCTAAAACATCGAAGAGGTTGCGAGAAATGTTTTTCTCCTATTAGTTATTGGAAACTTGCAGAGAATGATTAATTACCTGGAAATGAACTAAATTTTAGTGTTTCAGATTTGGAGACTAGTTTAGTGGTTCACTACCCTACCCAGCCTTGTTCTTGAGAACATAGAATTTGACCTCTATTATTGAACAAGTTAATGCATCCTGAGGCCGGGACGTGGTAATAACAGGATCTGTGCCATGCCCTTTCTGTTCCATCATGGATGCATGTATTTAGGATCCTGTCATAATGAATAAGATTCACCACAGGTCGGTAATAAGTGATATTTGACTTTAACAGAATTTTTAGTATGTTTGATATAGACCTATAGTAGAGAAGAATAATCTTTTAGTGATGCACAATATCTTTTGTTTGAAAAGATAAGTGAGAATGATCAAAGGTCATTTGCATGTGATTCACCATCATTTAAGAAATACTGTATATTTTTTGAGGCAAACTTGTACTTGGTGTTATGATCTGCTTTCCAAATGTACAACAATTGGAGCAACTGGCATTGAAATCTACCATAGCCATAAACATTTGCTTAAAGGATGTTACATCCGTTTTTAGGGTGGAACACGTAACATGTTCTCAGTGCTGCAGCCACTGCCTGATCCTTGCATTCCCTGTGACAGCAGTACAAGGAGAAGTTCCCCCATACTATATAGTCATATTTTAAAATCAGCGGGGCTGCGCCCACACGCCTGCATCATTCATACACAGTGTTCCTTGTATGAATGAACTACAAGTCCTGAAACCTTTGCAGATTGTCTGCTTGTAGTTCGCAATGAACTACCACTGCTCTGTGGAGCTCCATGGTAGTTCATTAATTCTTCTTCTCGTCAGTTTATCTTCTTGCCCGTACGGGATGTACAGACACACACACACACTGACAGGTCTGCGGGAAACCTGCATGGCTCCAGCGATCTTGCGATCGCTGGTGCAATGCTTTACAGGCTCCAAATAAATAAAATCTTTTTTTTTTTTTTTTTTTTTGCAAAATAATGCAATTATTTATTTTTTAAAGTGAACTTATCCTGTCAGTCCCAGAATTTGCTATAGCTAGCCTATGCTTAAAATCTAAAGTTTCTGGCTTTTTACCAGTAATTAATAAGTGCAATTTAATATGGTAAAGCATTTAATAGAAAAATGCAATATTGGCATACGATTCCCCATTTACAGTTTCCTAAAAGAACTTTCCCAAATAGAACAGTGCCTAGGTACTAACTGTTATATTATCTTCACAATAGCTAATTAAGAGTTTTACATCAGAGGCTTATTCTGCTCCCTCCTGCCTTTAATCCCTGGATTACATTGATGGTGACATCAGTGGGTGGGGTCTATGAACAAGAAGAACTGCCCAGTGATGGGTGCCACTATTAATATGGCGATCTTCTTGCAGCCTCGTGGGTCTTCAGAACGGATAACACAGTTGGCTAAGACAGAAGAGCAGCTGCAGAATGCCTACTGCAATAGCTATGTCATTCACAGCTCAATTTTTCAAAGTTTGAAGGATGAGATTTCTGAAACTAGCCCTGCTGTTATGAGTTTTGGGTAGACAGTTTATAGGAACACACTTGAAGTGATTGTAAATGAGCACCTTTAAAAACAAGCCATTCAGATAATAGAAATGGAAGGCAAATAACTTGTGTGAATGTGTTTATGTATATGTATATATGTATCATCCTCTGTTCTCAGCTGCATAAGAGCTAGGGGGCAGAGAAGCAACAGCAAACTAATGTTCCCAGTGAGAGACTGTGCAGGGATGTGGGGGTGCCATTTTCAGATCATTGGAGGAAAACAGGCTGAGTTCCCAGCACAACTAGAGAACTGACCACGGTGTGTCCTCTTGCTTATTGTGATCAGTTTCTAATAGGAAAGCAGAGGGACTAGCAGGAACTCCGGGGATTTCACACAAAGGAAGCAATACAAAGAGAAAAGGAGACCAAGAGAAACATTTTCATACAAGTACATGGTACAGCAGGCACATATCAGGAATATAAAATGTTGTTTTTTTTCCTCTTACATTTAGGCTAGAGAAGGGAAGGGTTTAAACCCCTGCTGGGTTATTTTTTCTGTGTGTGTATGAGTGGGGAAATTGTCGTTCACTTTTTGTTCCAGTTACTTAACAGGAAGGTAAAGGAAATCTTCCAAAGTGATGAGGATTCTCCTCTTAGACCTTTGCTCCATTTGAAAGATCTCCCCTTACCTCTTCTGGGGACAGCTCTAAAATGTTGTATTTTTTAATTAAATTAAATACTTTGCACAATCTTTTATGTAATACCCCTAATTTAACCCCCCCCCCCCCTTACAAGTTTCTGAGGACCCCGCAATAGAGAAATAGGGCACTGTCTGTAAAGAGAAATGATAGAAAATCCTTTAGCGGTATGATGCCACGTCTTTACTGCACACCCTCAATTCTGACCGTTCAGACAACTGTTGGAGTTATCTTGAACATTGGAGGACACTACTATGTATTATTCTGTTTTACAAGGTGCTCATTTACAATCACTTCAAGTGTGTTCCTATAAACTGTCTACACAAAACTTCATAACAGCAGGTCTAGATCCAGAAATCTCATCCTTCAAACTGTGAAAAATGTATGTATTCTGGACCTGCTCGAACCTCCAACATTCTGGCAAGTCGTAGAATCTCTAGTTTACACCCTTTTGCAAATTCAACTCCTGCTTAAGCCAACCATCTGCTTCCTGGGTCCTCCACATTCCATTGTGTCTAAAGATGCCTAAACAATACTAATACATGTGCTATATTTCTCATGATGCATAATTGCATCTCACCGACAGTGGGCACATGGGACAAACACACCCGACTTGCATTTAAGAATTTAAACGTATTGAAGCTCCTAAAGCTAGAATGAACGGCGCTCTTAAAGAGGAACTGCAATCTGCTCATAATTTGTAATAAAAACCTCTTTGCCATTCTGAAGCTTCCCTCCAACCACTTTGCATATTATTTTATATATACTGTGATTCTGTACTTGCCAAATATGCTGCACAAATCTCCCTTCACTAACTCTTACTGCATCCATTTTAACTGTGGGCAGCTGAGACTGCTGCCTGTTCACTTCCTGGATTTACACAGAGGCACATCATAGCTCTGCAGCTCTCATTGGCCCTCGTATGACTCATTCCTCCCTTCCTGGCAAACCCTCACGAGAGAGAGCTGTGCATGTCATCATGACCCTACTCTAATTACCAGACAAAAAACAGTAAGTGGGCTGTATAAGGTATTTACTGGCAGAAAAACTTTTACTATCCAAAGTTAAAACAACAAGGGCAGCATATTTAATAGATGGAAAATTGAAAAAGATGACTGAAGGTCTGCTTGAACAACTATAAGCGCATGTGGAAATCCTAGATTTGACTCTTAAAAAGGCAGACGAACCACTAGGATGTATGCTTTATATATGATATATCTAGACATCCATCCTTCTGTTCTCCTTCCCCCTGGGGATACATAGTGGTTTCTTTGGAGAAGGTTTACTGTATACATAGGATTGTAAGCTATTCTGACCAATTTCAAAGTGCCTACCATATACCAACCAAGACGTGAGATCTTTAACCCTTTAAGACAGGGGATTTACTAAAACTAGGGGGGGGGGGTTACAAAATCTGGTGCAGCTCTGCACAGAAACCATTCAGCTTCCAGGTTATATTAATTGAACAAGCTAAAGTTAGAAGTGAATTGGCTACCATGCACAACTGCACCAGGTTCTGAGTGCTCCAGTTTTAGTAAGTCTTCCCCACAGGGTTCAAATCTAGTTTACAACTGATATGATTTGTCAGCACAGTACAGACAGTGTGCATTTTAGTAAACATAAGGTCTCTTTCAAACTGGCGGTGTGTTTCCGCTGATCCCCGACAGGTCCGTGTCTGCTTTGCTGATTCAGAGCAGACAGACACAGCCCGCTTTCCTCTATGGGGCGGTCAGATATGCCTGTTGACACCCGCTGCTCCTTATAGGGCAATGGATGGTCCAATCGGGTCCGCCTAAAAAACTAGCAGGCAGACCCAAACAGTCTATCTGTTTGAAAGGGGGGCCTTACTCCCCAGCCACCGCTTTACCATTACATAGAAGGATGACGCTAGGTAGGATTTGTAGGCACGTAAAAAGAAAGGAAGCAGCTATTTTTTATATTTTTAAGCTATGCCAATAAGAACACGTACTGTAAGGGCTCCTCCTTCACACGGACGGGATCGCTCCGTCGATCCCCACTGAGCAGGCAGATGACAGGTCCATCTCACTGTGCAGTGATGGACCTGTCAGAAAGCCGCTCTCCCTCCCCTGTGGGGGATCGGATGATGACGGACTGTAGAGTCCATTGTCATCCGATCTGCAGATGGATGGAAAAGTAGGTTTTTCCTCCGTCACACTTTTTCGGAGCGGGTTGGATGTTAGTGGACATGTCACCGCTGACATCCGGTGCTCCATAGAGGTCTATGGAGCGTCCATTCAGGTCCGCCTTAGAAACTGACAGGTGGACCTGAACGGACAGTCCATGTGAAAGAGGCCTAACAAATATACAGTAGGTGTTATATCAATTTGACTGCAAACATGGAAATAGACTTTAAGGTACAATTTATAGTAATCAAGCTGCTACCTTGGATTGGCCTGTTTGTCTGGCTGTTCTGATAATAGAGATTTCCAATTCTGATGATTTTCCTGTGCTTTTCCCTTTACACAGTTCATGTAGATGTCTGAATCAGGCTTCAGTGAAAGACAGAAGATGAGATTAAACTTTATAGGGCCTGTAATAGGAGAAGTGAAATAAATATTGACATTCCAATCAAAATGGAAGGGAAAATACAGAGCTGAAATTGTGCAACCTTGTAGAAGTTCTATTAGATGCATATCCATGGCAGTTTTTCCGTACCATAAAGATGATGTGGTCTCCAGTGCTTATCAAGAGATCATTTGAATATATATATATAATCTTATCAATATATGTTCATTTAATAAAAATCTTTCTAATAATAATTTCTAATAATATATGTACACAATAACAGCTATGTTTGATCCTTGCATATGTAAGTTTAGCTACCTACTTCTTTGCAGTGATACACTGGTCATGCCAACCAATTTAGAACAATGCACTAGCTGTCCAGCTGATATCTCAAGAGACAGTGGGGGGGGGTTATTTACTAAATCTGGAGCAAGCAATGGGCGACTGTGTTCAACAAAGTATGGGTTTGGCTTATTTCAATCCAGTACTTCAGGTGAAGGGGATATCACTCTCCCTAATTTACCTATTTACCGGGGTAGATGAAGAACTGTTTGAGAAGACTCTATGGGGTTAATTTACTAAAACTTAAAGCGCAAAATCTGGTGAAGCTCTGCACAGAAATCAATCGGTTTCAGTTTTTCTTTTGTTTTTTGCCAAAGCTTACCATTTTACAGCTACACCAGATTTTGAATTCTCCAGTTTTAGTAAATCGACCCCTATGTAGCATAAACCATGTAGGAGCATATATTTGTGCTGATGTGATGAATAAAGACATTTCTTAAAGCGGCAGTCCGCCAGGACTCCGCGTTTTTTTTTTTTTTTTTTTTAAAGCCAGCAGCTACAAATACTGCAGCTGCTGACTTTTAAAATAGTGACACTTACCTGTCCAGCGCGCCCGCGATGTCGGCACCCGAAGCCGATCTCTAGATCGTCTCTCGGGTGCTGCCGCCGCCATCTTGGGTATGGGAATCAGGAAATGGAGCCTTTCGGCTTCATTTCCCGGTTCCCTACTGCGCATGCGCGAGTCGCGCTACGCAATAAGGTCGGTCCCCGCTGCCTCTGGGATCTGTGTGTTTCCCAGCAGGCAGCAGGGCACTTGCGGAAAGGGGCGGGCACTTGCGGAAAGGGGTGTAATCGACGCCCCTTTCCGCAGAGAGCTATCCCGGAAGTGGGTGCAGATACCTGTACTGTACAGGTATCTGCACCCCCCTCCCCCCTGAAAGGTGCCAATTGTGGCGCCGGAGGGGGGGAGGGTTCCGATGAGCGGAAGGTCCACTTTAGGGTGGACCTCCGCTTTAAATGCAGTAGAAGTGTGAAATAGAAGCTGTTACTTTACCTGTTTTGCTTTACTTACACTTCAGTGTTGACTAGCCCCTTTTGAATACCTTCCCTTTCCTGTACAGCAGGCAGCCACTTCCATTACAAGGCTGATTTCTACTATCATCTGAAACATAACCCTTAAGTCATGATAAATGTCAGGGTATTACAATAACTGTCTTAAAAAAAAAGTATTTTTTTGACTTGACACATGTGAAGCAAAAGATATTTTGTATAGTTGTTGGTGGTAGACTGGCTGGTCTGAGTATTTCACAAGCTGCTGATCTACTGGGATTTTTATGCATAACCATCTCTCAGGTTTACAGAGAATGGTCCGAAAAAGAGAAAATATCCAGTGAGCACAGTTGTGTGGATAAAAATGTCTTGTTGATGTTAGAGGAGAATGGGCAGACATTTTTAAGATGATAGAAAGGCAACAATAACTTGAGCACTTTGAAGCAGATGGGCTACAACAGCAGAAGACCACACCGGGTGCCAGTCCTGTCAGCTAAGAACTGCAGGAAACTGAGGCTCCAACTCTGACATGCTCAGCAAACTAGGGCAATAGAATATTGCAAAAACGATGCCTGGTCTGACATGTCTCGATTTCAGCTGCGACATTCAGATGGTAGGGTCAGAATTTGGAGTAAAAAACATGAAAGCATGGATCCATCCTACCTTGTATCAACAGCTCAGGCTAGTGGTGGTGGTGGTGTAATAGTATTGGGAATATTTTCTTTGTACACTTTGGGCCCCTTAGTACCAATTGAGCATTGTTTAAACACCATTGTCTACCTGAGTATTGTTGCTGACCATGTCCATCCCTTTGACATCTTCTAATGGCTCCTTCCAGCAGGATAATGCACCATGTCACAAAGCTCAAATCATCTCACCGCTGGTTTCTTGAGCATGACAATGAGGTCGCTGTACTCCAATGGCCTCCACATTCACCAGATCTCAATCCAATAGAGCACTTTTTGGATGTGGTGGAACGGGTGATTTGCTTCATGGATGTGCAGCCCACAAATCTGCAGCATCTGTGTGATGCTATCATGTCAATATGGACCAAAATTTCTGAGGCATGTTTCCAAATCTATGCTACCAAGAATTAAGTTAGTTCTGATGGTAAAAGGGAATCCAACTCGGTACTAGCAAGGTGTACCTAATAAAGTGTCTGATGAGTGTGTATTTTTTTTAAATAATATACTTATTCTTGAGATCTCTTCTGCTGTTTGTAAGATGGGCGTTCTAGTATTTGATTGCTGAAGAGCTATGATTGAAGAATGTCCGGCACCGACAGTACTGCAGGTGGAAAATTGCATCTTGCACGCTACCAATTGGTTTAATAAGTACAAGAGCTGGAAAATTGATGACCACTTCATGGAGCAGCTGGTTTTCTAGAAATTGAGAATGAAATTGCAATCAGTGTGAGATGATTGCTCTGCTGAGGGTGACTGACTTTTGGGTGTCAGTCACTTACCAACCTGACACATTGGCTTTGTGATTCGTGTTTTATTTTTTGCTGGATAAAAACTTAAAGTGAACATGGCATGGCAGTAAAATTGCACCTTTGGAGTTTCTAAACTCTGGTGACTCCTCACACAAGTCTCATCTCAAGCTCAAAGCAGAAGATCCAGCCACCGTTAACATCCCATAGTACAAAGCGCATATTTCAGTGACCACTTAAGAAATGGCCACATTGGATTGGTGGATGACTGGGGTATGTACCATAACTCACAGTTTGGTTTCTTTAAGGAAAAAAAGCATGGAACTTATGAAACGTTTTTAGTAAATGTGTTTAACCTTAGAAGTTAATCACAGGTCATTTGTAAAGGAAACAAGAAATATGATTTGTCGCTATCAATAACACTTCCACTTTTGAGCCAGCATAGCAACAGACAAGTACTCATATTTTTGTGACTGCTCTACACTGAAGTTCACGAAATGGGGGCTTTCTGCACAGTATAGAGCTCTATGTCATTTCGATTAAAAAAGGGGAAAATCTCAGTAAGGATAATCTGAGTACTTCTATAATTTCTATATTTTAGTTCAGTCTTTCTCAACCTTTTCAACACAGAGGAACCCTTGAAATAGTTCTCCGGTCTAGAGGAACCCCTGCTAAAAATTAGAAATCTACAACTCATGATACATTAGTGTGATGGTCAGTGAGAAGAATGGTTCTTACACTTGTGGTCATTGGGAAGAAATACCTCTTTATGCCGCGTACACACGACCGGACTTTTCGAGGGACTAGGTCCGACTGAGTTTTGGCAGAGTTCCGACGGACTTTCCGAATGAACGGACTTGGCCACACACAATCACGCCAAAGTCCGACGGATTCGAAGGTGATGACGTACAACTGGACTAGAATAAGGAAATTCATAGCCAATAGCTGCCCTAGCGTCAGTTTTTGTCCGTCGGACTAGAATACACACAAACTGATTTCTCGGTCCGGCGGAGTTCCGGTGGAAAAATTTAAAACATGTTCTATTTCTAAAGTCAGCTGGATTTTTGGCAAGCAAAGGTCCGATGGAGCCCACACAAGATCGAATTGTCCGATGGACTCGTTCCGCCAGACCTTTGCTGTCAAAGTCCGGTCGTGTGTTTTACCGACATTACAGGTAGCTAAAAAGTTCAATGGTGTCAGTGGGAACTTATCTGAGAGGCAGAAATTGCCCATTGCTGAAGGAACCCCTAGCAACCTCTGGAGGAACCCTGGTTGAGAATCATTGTTTTAGAGGTTCAAAGTGTTCATTTTGTCTACCATTGTTGCTTTTTGGTCAGGTCACACAGATCTCATTGACTAACATGAGCCTGATCATACAGCAGGGTCCTTTTAGTCAACTATAGTTCATCTCTTCATTTCAGTAGAGCTTGTCAGGATTCAAATGGTTTGTTTCAAGGTGCTTGTTTAGAAACTGTTGTTTGCCTTCTTTCAGTGCTTGGTGATTTGTCTAGAACATACGTATGTGCATAACAGGTGTTAGGGAACCTGGTATGTACTGTTTTTTTTTTTTTTTTCCTTGCAGATTACCTATGCTTACATATGATGACAGAATTTGTTTTCTGCCTATAAGTTGAATATTTTGTTCCATAGCATAGTGAACTAATGAGGGGTTTTTATTTTTTTTTGTACCCATTGCAGATATTTCCCTTCACTTCCTGCCAAAAATAAATCCTCTTTAAGCTGAACTCTGGGAATATGAACAACTACCCTTGAACTGGGTTTGTTTTTGCCTAGTGTGTCAGGAAAAATCTGTTAACTTATTCCTGCCCCAGCAGTCGGCGATCACCTCTTCTCTCTGACATTTCACTTGTGGACAGACCCACGCCGCTTTCACTTACAGTGCAAAACTGATCGTCTTTGGTGGCCTGAGCACTGAAGACATTGTCCGCAGAACAGGTATTGCCATTGGAAGATATCGCCTCCTGTTCTGGTGACAACTGTAAAAGTTAGGATTTTACTTACTTTCTGTCCCAATGTCAATGTTAACCAGGACAAATTGAGAGGGTGAATCTTCCCAGTGGGGACACAGACATAATATGGCCTGCATGGCGTTAAATGAATGGCAAACCTTAGACTGACAAAATATCAATTGGATAGTTTGGAATATTAAATTTTTAAATGTATACTCTCCTATAGGTGTTATACTCTCTTCTCCTTGCTCGTGTCTGCTACTTTCCCTCCATTTCAATGTTGGAGCCTCCATCAGTGTCTTATGCATTCAAATCTTCCAGGAGTGACCATCGTTTGACCCCGTCAATGCCGTGATCTGAAAGTGTTGAATGCTAAAGACCCTGTCAGAGGCTGGCATATGGGAAGGGAGAGAAATAAGGAGACATGAAAACTGAAGATGTGACTATAATGCCTTTTCCCTTTCAGAGACTTGACATGTTCGCATGACAGGGTCACTTTATTCAGAATGCAGAGATTATTCAATGCTGCCCTTCAGTGATGTTTTCTGCTCATATACAAGCCTCATATTCCTTTCTCTTTCATCTATACTGTAAGCTGGTTGGGGAGCAATTAAAATAAAGTGGTCCAAAACCCGGGACCACGCAAGACATACACCTGTTCAATGAGCGCTTGCATATCGGGCTGACCACCTATACATCTTTATACTCTATATCAGAAATAGTTTTGGTAGATAGGAGAAATGAGTGCCGAGTACCCCACAATGCAGATATAGTTGAAGTTTAAATTTCCTCTATGCCAGGTCATTTATATAGCTTGAACCCATTGTGGTAGTCCCAGTTAGTTTACTGGTGACCTATTTTCCACCTTCAGTAATGATAATGGAAGAGGAAGTTCTCGTCTTCCTCTGATAGTGGGCCTGAGTCTCCCACTTCCTATCCGCATTGCTGAGGGGCCTGTCACTGAGTTAAACTCTGCTTTCTTGTCTTTGATTTCTCGCTCTTTCCTGGCTCATTAGTCCCAAGGGCTGGCTTTAACAATGGTTAAATAGTTCTTAATGTGCAGTCTCTAAGCTTGCTGAAAATATTAATGTCAAGGTGACCTTGTGTCTAAAAACTCACTAGAGTTAAAAATAATTTTTCTTTTTTTTTTTTTTATGATCTTGAAGGGAATTGTAGTCAGGTGTAAAACCATGGAAAAGTATAGGCTCTCGCATGGTCTTTATCCTTTTAGGTCAGGTCAATTAAATCTGAAACTACTGTATATTTCAGTTTTTGAAAAATGCCCACAAATTTAATCAACCACCATCATCTTATGTCCCAAGATTTATCTGTGATACCTTTCCCCTTACATTCCTGTGGTCAGTGGAACAAGGAGAGGACCCAGATGTCAATATAAGCACTGGGGAGGATTGAAACCTCTGGCAGGTTTCTTTTGCAGTGTTAGGTCCTCAGCAGGGGGCAATCTGCCACTTCCTGTATGGGCACTGACAGACGAGCAGTCATGGGAAATCAACAATAGACGCATGATAAAGGTTCTAACATTCCCCACCTCTATCCACAGCTAACAATGCTTTATAGCTTTTACTTAGGAAGGCTTGGCAATTATACTTGCTTGGTACATGGGTAAGCTGAGCTTCCTGTCCTAGCAGTAGTTTCCCGCAATTGTACTTTGCTGTCCTCTTCTGTAGTGCAAACCTGTGATTCTGCTTAGACTGATGGCAATAGACTATAGTTCGCCAAAGATTGATAGAATTTCAAAAATTCTTAAGTCTTAGGAAAATTTGTGCGAATGTTCTCAGTACATGTGTTTGCTGTAGGAAAGATTTAATTTACTATTAGCATTTGATTTTGGAATGAACGCACTTTACTGAATGAAAACCACATACACTGTAAAAAAATAAATTTGAAAATTGAGAAAAATTTCCCATCCTGCTCCATCGAATTTGCTCATCACTGCAGTTGAACTGGACATTGGTTTGGCCCACTAACAATTGGAAAATAAACTTTCCTAGACCCTTTTTTTCACCCAAGAATTTCTGTTCAAAATTCTACCCATGTGGCCAGCTTATGGCTTGTCCTATAATCTATTTTTACTGTTGAAAGCGGACATCTGAATAGAACTAGCATAGCATTAGTGAAAAGTTCAAGACAAACCTAGGCAGACGCACCAAATTTAGGACTATGGCTGGGAGATTTGTGCTGTTGGAGTATTCAAGACATACAAAAAGCTAGGGGCTGACTAAGCCTGACAGGCTCACTGATATCTAAAATATCACTTTTGTCTGGACTGACCCTTTTAATAGATGTTGTGAACAATGTATATTTGGAAGCTCACTACATATTTAAAGCTGAACTCAAAATTTGAAGCACCCGTGTTCTAATTGTTTTATCACCTAAATGATTGTTAATTCTGTCCAGCTACTCGTGAGCAGCACTTTTTTTTTTTTTTTTTTTTTTTATTGAACTTCCATGTACATTTCATATGTCCTTGCTTGAATCCCATTGTGTTGTAAAATTCTCCAGCATGAATAAATGTGTTTTTTTTTTTTTTTTTTTTGGTTAATGAATATTATTTTTTTTTTCTTTTGCAGGGATACAGGAGTTTCCAGAAAACATTAAGAACTGTAAAGTTTTGACAATCGTCGAAGCAAGCGTCAATCCAATTTCGAAGTAAGTTCAATTGGACCTTGAAGAGTTTGTAAACAACGAAGAAAACTAAAAACCTGCAAGACAAAGGCATAATGAGCTAGTAGGCATCATTATGAAATGCTTACCTTAGGACGAAGCCCTGCAGTGGCGCCCACACACCGCTGACACAGCTGACTTCTTTCTCTGTGTCTCTTCCGGGTTTGCGGGCTCCGGCACTGTGATTGGCAGGAAACGCAATGAATTCACTCTGACGCAGGCAGATGGGAGCCGCCGGTCACGACACCTGCCCTGAAGAAATGGCACTGGTGGCCGTTTCTTCAGAGCTCATGCGCCAATGATGCAATTGGTGCAGTATACAGTAAATATCTCCTAAACAGTGCAAGTTTAGGAGCTATTCACATTACCTATATGTAAGCCTCATTATAGGTACAACACATCCTCTTTAAACTAGGTGTCATTTGGTAAGGCAGTTAAAGAGGGATTCCACCTACAAAAAAAATATTAAAAGCCAGCAGCTATAAATACTACAGCTGCTGACTTTTAATAAATGGACACTCACCTGTCCCGGGTTCCAGCGATGCCGGCAGCCGAGGCCGATCGATCGCTCGGCTGCTGTAGTCACCATTCTAGGTGAGGGAATCAGGAAGTGAAGCGAATCGGCTGACACCAGAGGGGGGGAGGGATCCGATCAGCGGAGGTTCCACTTTAGGGTGGAATCCCGCTTTAAGTAATCATCCCTCTTGTGTATGAGCTGTCCTAAATATATCACCAGTTTTATAGGAAAACGTACATCATTTATATTAGTGCCTACTCCCGTAGATGAGTTAAAACAGCACATATACTGTAAATTTGTACACAATACAGGCCTGTATAGAGAGGAACTTTGTAGGTTTCTATGAAACTCTGAAGAGGGAATGCTGCATAGTATAAGTGCGATTTTTGATATTTAAAATTTAAGGCCAGCTATAGGCGGAGCTGGCAGGAAAGAAAATCGCTCCATTCCCCCATCAACACAGACAAGGTTGAAGGTGGAATCCTTCCCGCAGAGCTATTGTGCTGATTTTTGCTAGCAGGTATAAAAGATAAAAGCTGCTAGCAATCATTGCATGTAAAATCTGGCAGGCTGGTTGTACCAAAATTGATCAATCAACTTGGGTACATTCTACCTGCTCATACATGGTTAGATTCTTGGCCATTTCCTGCTAAACTGGCCAAGATTGGAATCGTCTATCGCCAGCGCTTAAAGCTGAAGTTGTGTGTGTATGTATGTGTGCGTGTGTGTGTGTGCATTTTTTTTTTCTTGGGATACAGCACCAAACACATTAGTAAGGCATTACTTGCAGGAAGCTGTTTCTGTTTAACCACTTTCAGACCAGACCATTTTGCTGGCTTAAGACCAGACCACTTTTTGCGATTCGGCACAGCATCGCTTTAACTGACAATTGCGCGGTCGTGCAACGTGGCTCCCAAAAAAACTGACGTCCTTTTTTTCCCACAAATATAGCTTTCTTTTGGTGGTATTTGATCACCCCTGTGGTTTTTATTTTTTTCGCTATAAACAAAAATAGAGCGACAATTTTGAAAAAAAAACACATTATTTTTTACTTTTTGCTATAATAAATATCCCCCAAAAATATATAAAAAAAAATGTTTTCCCTCAGTTTAGGCCAATACGTACATGTTTTTGGTAATAAAAATCGCAATAAGTGATTATTGATTGGTTTGTGCAAAATTTATAGCGTTTACAAAATAGGGGATAGTTTTATGGCATTTTTATTAATAATTTTTTTTTTTTTACTATTAATGGCGGCGATCGACGATTTTTATTGTGACTGCGACATTATGGCGGACACATTGGACATTTTTGACACATTTTTGGGACCATTGTCATTTATACAGCAATCAGTGCTATACAAATGCACTGAGTCCTGTGTAAATGACACTGGCAGTGAAGGGGTTAACCAGGAGATGGCAGTGTAGAGGTTAAGTGTGTCCTAGGGGCGTGTTTCTAACTGGGGGGGGGGGTTGGGCTGTGTGTTAGTGACACTGATCTCTGCTCCAATCACATGAAGCAGAGATCAGTGTCACTTGTTGCTAGGCAGAACGGGGAGATGCTGTTTACATCGCGCACGCGATGGCAGGGCAGCAAATCGGGAAGTGGTTAAAAAATAAAAATACTCCTGCAGTGTCTCTTTCAAAGCCATGGATATTGCCTTAAGAGGCTATTTTCCAGCACTCTGAGAGTTAACAGCAGTCACTGCTACTGACAAAATTTGCACCACTCATCTGTCCACTTTGTCCTCCTTCCCCATTTATAAAACTGATACCATTACTCTTACAGAACGCATCATGTTCTGTAAATGTAGGAGTAGCAGTTGAATGACAGGATGCCCACCACCCGTTCACAGAATGTGATGCGTTGTGGCAGTATAGTAATATGAACAATATGAATAGTGGAGAGGGCAGAAGGGGGCAGGCGAGGAGCTCAACTCTTCTCAGTAGCAGCAGCAGCTGCACAGGGCCAGAAGATGTATGCCCAGGGCAGTCTGTGAAGGACACTTTGCATGGATGGTTTTTACTGGACGCAGACACCTGCAGGTAAAGACACACACATATATATATAATACACACCATCACACGTAAATAATGTGTGTGGCACTGTATCCAACAAAAAAAATATTTTTATATAGATATATATAGCTAGATAGATCGATCCCTAAATTATAGCTTTTGTTTCTAATTTGATTATCTCAATGTCTCTTTACTTTGGTGTAAGGTAAGCATACTGCAGTATTGCTAGCAACATTAGCAGCGAACCTTGTAATCAAGAGCTGTAGGGGGATGTCAATGAGAGGTCTTGTAACATGATATGAGATGATATAAGAATAAATGATTGCTACAATTAGTTTAGTAAAACACAACTTGTACAGCCTTCACATGGCTTTTCACTGTGCAGTTCTAATGCTATTTTCTTTTTTAACAACAAATGGATTATAAAGTAATTTGTGGAATATGCTATCCTGCTATACAATGAAGTGCTTTGAAACAGTCACATGGTCTCCATGATTAACTGTAAAGAAACAGCAGGAATTCAACAGTATATCAAAGATCTGTATTTCTCAAATAGGCTTTGCTAATTGCCATTGGTTTATAATGTCCTCTAAATCACCATTAATGTCAGCTCAGCATTACATGATGCATTAACCAATACAGCTTACGTGATGAAGTAGGCCAGACTAAGCCAGTGAATGTATTAGCATTGCAGTTTCCATATGTGAACAATTACAGTATATAACTGGCATAAAATATTTATTTCTGTATTAAGCTTTGTAAAGTTTTCTTAAGATTTGGTCAAACTTCTTGGGCAGATATTGTAAGAATGGCCATAGACATTATAATCTGATTGTACAATCTCCTTTAAATGTACTAAACCTGAGTAATGTGGGTCAAACCTAAACAGTCAATTTAATTTGTATCCAATTGTGCAGGGACTTTACATAGATCTAAAGGAGATTGTACAATCAGATTATATAGTGTATGATCATTTTTAGCTTGACTCTGCTAACCCTTCTGCTTACACCGATCAGCCATACCATTATGACCACAGGTAAAGTTGAATAACTGATTATCTTGTTACAACAGCACCTGAAAATGGGTGGGATATACTGCTCAGCAAGTGAACATGTTGTCCCTGAAGTTGAGTTGTTGAAAGCAGAAAAAAATGGGAAAGTGGTAAGGGTTTAAGCTAGTTGGACAAGGGCTAAATTGTAATGGCTAGATGACCGACTAGTTCAAAGCAACTCCAAAACTGTAGTTCTTGTCGGTTGTTCGTGGTGTGCAGTGGTCAGGACCTACCAAAAGAAGTCCAAGGAAGGAAAATGGGCAAACCAGCAACAACGGTGGTTCGTGTAGTCTGATCCAATAGAAGAGCTACAGTAGTTCAAATTGCTGAAAAGGTTTATGCTGGTTCTCATTGAAAGATGTCAAAACACACAGTGCATCGCAGTTTGTTGTGTTCGTTGTGTAGCCACAGACTGGTCAGGGTACCCATGCTGACCTGTGTCTACAACCAAAAATGCCTACAATGGGCGTGTGAGAATCAGGGCTGAACCACAGAGCAATAGAAGAAGGTGGTGACATATGCACTATCAAAAGACTCAAGAACACACGAAATGGCATACAAATTAATAGCGAGATGGTATATGACGCCCATAAGAATGCAGAAGTTAAGAGGTGGAGAGGAACCAACTTGTTGGAGAGAATGTAAGGAATTAGGCTCTTTCAAACATATATGGTGGGACTGCCCAAAAATAAGACCCTTCTGGGACAAAATAATTGAAAATATATTCCTGATAACTGGAAAGAGGATTAAGAAATGCCCATGGGTGTGTCTATTCCACGATACAGACATGGGAGTAAGGCAATATAAAGCTACGCTCGCCCCTTATCTCCTGAATGCAGCCAAAGCTTTAATCCCAAACCATTGGGGAGACCCTCAGGAGCCGTCAATCCTTGAGTGGGTGAGGAGGGTGGAGCAGATCAGGCTGATGGAAGAGTCAATCGACAAAACTGAGGAGCTAGAAACTGAAATTCAAGGGAAGTGGCAAAAATGGCTGACATTCTTAGAGAGTGGGGGCGGCTATGTCTGATTAGTAGGTGAAGGGGATAGGGAGGAGGACGAAGGACACGTGAGGAGATAGGGGGGCAGATCTCCTCCCCCTTTTTTTTTTTTCTCTTCTTGGTTTTTGCCCGAGGGGGGGAGGGGGGTTTGGGGTTTTAAAGGTATTTTGTAAAAAGAGGGGTACAAGGAGACTGTTGTATTATACTGCAGAATTACTTTCCCCTCAAGAACTGTATATACGAGTTTGTATACTGTATTAAAAGGAAAAAATAAAGAATATATAGAAGAAGGTGGCCTGATCTGATGAATCACCTTTTCTTTTACATTATGTGGATGGCCAGATGGTTGTATGTTGCTTACCTGTGAGAGATGGCAGCAAATGCACTATAAGAAAGGCAGCAAGCCAGTGGAGGCAGTGTGATACTTTGGACAAAGTTCAGCTGGAAAATCTTGAGTTCTTCCATTCATGTGGATGTTAATTTGACACGTACCACCTATGTAATCATTGTTGCTGACCAAGTACACCCCTTAGTGGAAACCATATTCCTTGATGGCAGTGCAGGATAATGCACCCTGCCACACTGCAAAAACGGTTCAACAATGGTTTGAGGAACACAATGAGTTTCAGGTGTTGACTTTTCCTTCAAATTCTCTAGATCTCAATCAAATCCAACATCTGTTGATGTGCTGGAAAAACAAGTCTGTTCCACGGAGGCTCCACCTCACAATTTACAGGATTTAAAAGATCTGCTACTGATGGCTTGGCAGCATACCTTCAGAGGTCTTGTGGAGTTCATGCCTTCAAGAGTCAGGGCTGTATTGGTGGCAAAAGGGGGAACTACTCAATATTGGTTATAAAGTTATGGCTGACTGGTGTTTATTGCCTGCAGCAATATGTTTTCCTAGTAGAGGTTGGACAGTACACAATACTACAGAGCAATCCCTAGCCCACAATCTATAAAGCCAGAAGAGATAACCTAACTATAAACTGGCTCTAACGTTTAAGCCTTGTACACGCGATGAGAATATCGGACAAATGATCGTACATTTTTTCTTTTCATGCTAGTCTCATATCGAAAATCAAGAGGTTACTAAAGTTACGAAAATTCTCATATGACGGAATATAACTTCAGAAGTAATGTAATGTGTTGTATTCTTATGTTTCCAAGCATGCACGGTCTTGGTCTTGCGATTTAATTTCGGACACATACTGTACTGACTAAACAAAAATTGTACATTCTGGTATTGTACGAGAAATGTTTTTGCGCTTGTCCCTTCGGATAATTTCACATGAACTGTCATGATTGGCTCTTGAAAGCTGTGTACGAACGATCAGATGATCATATTATCTATTCGAAAACGTGATTTTTATTTTTTTTTGTCTGATTTTCTGATCGTGTGCACTAAGCATTAAAGTGGTTGTAAACCTGGAAGAAACAAAAAACAAACCCTGTAAGACAAAGGCATAATGGGCTAGTATGCATCGCATCCTTATGAAATACTTTACTTAGACTGATGCTGTTGCAGCGGTCCCACACACCGCTGTGACCAGCGACCTGTCTCCTGGAGTTATTTCCAGGTTCGCGGCTCTGGCGCTGTGATTGGCCAGAGCCACGATGACATCACTCCTTTGCATGCGCATGGGAGCTGCCGGTCATGGCACGGCTGCTGAAGAAACAGCACGAGCGAACCGCTTCTTCAGCTTATTGCTTATGCGCCAATGATGTCAGCAGCAGCCTATATGTTAAATATCTCCTAAACCAAGCAGATTTAGGAGATATTTACAGTACCTACAGGTAATCATTATTATAGGCTTACTTGTAGGTACAAGTGTTGTAACTAGGTTTACAACCACTTTAAGAGTATAAACTGTATCCTAAATTTAGAGCAGACATGTCACACTCTGATATAACAGTGGCCTGAGTGGATTTAAGCTTCCAGACCCGGGGGTCTACTAAAACCAGATAGTGTAAAATCTGGTGCAGTTCTGTTTAGCCAATCGGCTTCCAGGTTTTATTGCCAAAGCTTAATACAGCAAGCTGAAGTTAGAAACTTATTGGCTACTATGCACCAGGGGGGCACAGGGAGCTGTTCCTGCCAGGAACACATAGTGATTATTTCTTTGGCTGCTGGCAATAATCGCATGCCAAAAGAAGAACTCTGCAACCCCTGGTAAAACCAATTGATTGGGGGTTAATAAGAATACTGTACCTTACCTTGGTGGCCAATGGGAAGATGGTGGTGGTCACTGGTCAAAACTGTCTACATTACAGACAGCTAAAAAGATCATTGGGGTCACGCCACTGACTCTGCCAAGTGGCATGGCTCTGCAATTTTGACTCTGCCGAGTAGCGTTGGCACTGCAGCTTTGACTCTGTCGAGTAGCTTTAGAGCTGCAGGTTTGGCTGCCGAGTGGCATTGGCGCTACAGCTTTGCAAACACTATGAAATGGAATGTCAGTTTAACACTGCTCAAGGAACCCCTAGCAACCTCCGGAGGAGCCCTGGTTTGAGAATGGCTGCTTTAATATCTAAGGCCAGGTTTATTCTTGGCACTGATCTGTAAACAGAGCTGAAATCATGTGGCTTATATTGAGCAAAGTTTACTATACGCTTGCATGCTGTAGAACAGTGTCCTTTGGAAAATGACATGCTATGTTTTTATATAATAAATGGAGCACAGCACGAGGGCTGTAATAATTGCCCTTTACAGAGATATTTACACTTCAATGTCCTTATGCTTAGCACTTCCATAATCCTTTATTCCCCAGTGCTACATCTCTTTTATTTTAAGTCTAGCCTTTCAGAAAGCACATTGATTAAACTGGTCTTTATGGACCAAAAAGTAATTTTCTGTGTTAATTATGCTGAGTCGCCTGATGTGACAGTTTTATATCCACAATTAATAATTCTGGCATAATCATTAGGGATCTGTGATCAGTTTTGTAGGGAATGCCAGCACATCTCATCAGCACCAAACTATTTCCTGTTTACCCATGGTTTGTATTTATTTTCTTTCTCTCCATAGACTTCCAGATGGGTTTTCACAGCTGTTAAACTTGACTCAGTTATACCTAAACGATGCTTTCCTTGACTTCTTGCCAGCTAATTTTGGCAGGTGAGTACAAAACCTTGTTCACTCTTTTTGCATTATCTTTATGATAAGAATAAGGAATGAATTTTTCGATATTCTGACTTGACAAGTTTACTAAATAGTTTAATATAAAAGACAATTTATATGCTGATGTGCTAACAAGGACACAGCTTGACTATGCAGGATTTGTTTTGTTCGGTGGAAGGACAGTCTAGTGGTAAGCAACTGATTTTTCCTATAAGTGTCTGTAAATACACATTTATTTCCAGCATTATAACTTTCCTAACTGACACAAAATACCAACAGTGTCTCTAACCTTTATTCTGGCATTTATCCTCTGCTAGCTGAATTCCTATGGCTGCTGGTGTCTTTATCTTCTGAATGAACCTGAATTAAAGTGATTTTGTTATTACAGGGTTAAAATGAAAAAAAAAAGAATAGAAGAGGCTCCATACTTACCATTCCAGGAGTCTGTGTGTTGAAATCCCACTGTGATGCTGTTTTTGGATGCTGCATATATTTACTATTTTGGTGATATAAAATACCTGCTTCCCTGCCGCAGGCTGTGGTTCCCTCTGCTGGCTTGTATGTCTACTATAGAATTTATGAACCAGTGGTAGGAACCACAGCTTGCAGCAGGGGAAGCAGGTGGTGCAGTCACCAGAATGTTTAAAGGCTAAGTTTGCAGACTTGCTAAAAAAAAAGAAATGCACATTTTTGTCAGGTAAAAAAAAAATGCCATTATTATTTTTTTTAGGAGCCTGTAAAGCATTGCACCCCACGGTAAGCAGAGCACGGGTGCAGTCTCCAGCTCTGGCAGTGTCTGTGTAGCTGTCTGCTCATAGTACAGGCAGGCAGTTACTGAATTACAGGAAGAATTAATGAACCACTAGTGCGCTCCACCAGTTCCCTGGTAGTTCATTGAAATCTACAAGCCATCAGCCTCAAAGGCTGTCTGTACTTGTAGTTCATTCACAGAAAATCTGTGAATGAATAGAGTGGCTATGTGGGGGGAGCCTTGCACAGCCACATTCTTTTCAAATTGTGACAGCAAGTGCCCGCAATGGGGCAAGGCTGCAGGGACCTGTTACATGTTCCACCCTGAAAACAGCTGGAACATGTTCCATGTTACCAAAGGTGAACTTATGCTTTAAATACGTGTAACAGCCAAGGAACCAGCACTGCAGCAGTGGTTGTACATACGGCTGCCAGAATGACAAGTAAAGAGCATCTTCTTTTACAAGCACTGACTTGATAAATCTTAAGCCCCATACACACTATCAGATTTTCTGATGATTCTTTCCTTCAGATTTACCAAAAGCATATAATATGAGGTCAAATCTTAGGAGTTTCAATGTGTATGCAATTGTTATTGCAAAAATGGCGTGACTTTTGTTCATTATTATTGCTTGTCCGTGCCCATATTGTGGTATGTATGCCCGCAGTCAGTATCTTGTGAGGTCTGACAGACCAGCACACGCTATTAAACTCTACAGAACTCATGAGCCAGCTCGTAAACTTAGTGCCTTGGTTTCGTTTACAGAACCCATGTGGGAAATCCCTTCAAAGTGGCTAGCACTATACAATTTTTAAAGGGTGGTATCTGAGGTCTCTAAGTTTTATGCTTTTAGCCTCACATTGTTTGCAGATGCTTTTTAAAGATTTCCATTTGGCTGCTTTTAAAGATTTCCATTTGGCCATTTAGCTGCTGAACTGTGCTACAGGCCTAAATTGATGGCCTAAAAGTCATTGTTCTTCAGCACGGAGCTCTTGTTTTATTCTAGAGCTAAATACTTGCTGGCCTTGTCCTGTTGAATAACAGTGTAATATAATCAGAGCGGGGCCCTTCCCAGACAGGTCATGAAGCATGCATACTCTTCCAGGACGTAATGTTCACAGCCCCGTTCCAGTGTATGCAATCAGAGGTGGAACTTTCATAATTGCTCATTTGTTCCTGATGTGCCTGATAACAGCTGTCTGCTTGTAAATAACTGTTTTTAGTTACAGGAGTCAGTCCAAAAGAGATCTTGTGTGGCATCAGACTTTTATTTATTTATTACAGGTATTTGTATAGTGCTGTTAATTTACGCAGCACTTTACACATATATTGTACACTCTTGTCCCTGTCCTTCGGGGAGCTTACAATCTAGGGTTCCTGACTCACATTCATACATACAGAGTACCCAGAGGAAACCCACACAAGGAAAGGGAGAACATGCAAACTCCAGGCAGGTAGTGTCATGGCTGGGACTGGAACCGACAACCCTAGTGCTGCCAGGCTCAAGTGCTAACCATTTAGCCACTGTGCTGCCCACTTTTGTTGTGATCACATATCAACTATTGCTACAGTACCTTGCAAAAGTATTCACCCCCTTGGCTTTTTACCTATTTTGTTACATTGCAGCCTATATTTCAATGTTTTTTTAATCTGAATTATATGTGATGGATCAGAACACAATAGTCTAAGTTGGTGAAGTAAAATTTGAAAAATATATTCATAAAACAGTTTTTCCGAAATAAAAAAATAATTGGCATGTGCATATGTATTCACCACCTTTGTTATGAAGGACATAGAAAGCTCTGGTGCAACCAGTTACCTTCAGGCTCGGTTCACACAGTGGTGACTCAGATCCGACTTCAGGTCGCCCCTAGTCGCCTCAGGTCGGACAACATTTAAAAATCAATGTAAATGAATGAGAGCCGTCTTAATGCACGCTACTGAAGTCGCTCCGACTTCAAAAGAAGTTCCTGTACTACTTCAATCCGAATTGTAGGCGACTTGTACCCATTGATTTCAATGGAGGTCACCTCCAAGTCGGATCTCTGTCTATACGGAGGCGACTTTGACAGAATTATTAGCTCTGAAGGGGGAACTCCACGCCAAATTTATGAAAAAAATTTGGTGTGGGTTCCCCCTCCGAGAGCATACCAAGCCCTTAAGTCTGGTATGGATTCCAAGGGGAACCCCCTATGCCCAAAAAAACGGCGTGGGGGTCCCCCCAGATCCACACCAGACCCTTATCCGAGCACGCTACCCGACCGGCCAGGAAAGGGCTTGGGGACGAGCGGGCGGCCCCCCCCCCTCCTGAGCTGTACCAGGCTGCCCCACCCCAAAGCACCTTGTCCCCATGTTGATGAGGACAAGGGCCTCTTCCCGACAACCCTGGCCATTGGTTGTCGGGGGCTGCGGGCGGGGGGCTTATCGGAATCCGGGAGCCCCTTTAATAAGGGGGCCCACGGATACCGGCCCCCCACCCTATGTGAATGAGTATGGGGTACAATGTACCCCTACCCATTCACCTGTGAAAAAAGTTTAAAAAAAACACAACACAGGGTTAAAATAGTTTATTGCACAGCTCCGGGGGTCTTCTCGCCGGACTCCTCCGCTATCTTCTGCTAGCTCTTTTACTAGCGGAGGAGCCCGGCTTTCTTCCTCGCCGCTGGCCTCTTCTTCCGACTTTGGGGGTCTTGTCCCCCTCTTCGGTTCTTCTGCCGGGGCCACCGCTTCTTCTTATAGCTCTTTTACAGGCGGTGGCCCGTTCTTCTGTCGTCGCCGCCGCCGCCTTCCATTCTTCTTCTTTTTCTCCTGGAGGTGTTGACTCGATGTTCTCTCCGGCCACAATACCAGAGACGCGCGGCGACTTATATAGGGACAAGGGGCGGGGTCATCGGTTGATGTCACATGGTGACCCCGCCCCCTTATGATGTCACAGTCCCGGAGGATGTGACGTCAACCCATGTGACATCAACCGATGACCCCGCCCCTTGTCCCTATATAAGTCGCCGCGCAGCGCGTCTCTGGCATTGCGGCCGGAGAGAACGTCGAGTCAACATCTCCAGGAGAAGAAGAAAGGAAGGCGGCGGCGAAGACCGGGCCACCGCCTGTAAAAGAGCTATAAGAAGAAGCAGTGGCCCGGCAGAAGAACTGAAGAGGGGGACAAGACCCCCGAAGTTGGAAGAAGAGGCCGGCGGCGAGGAAGAAAGCCGGGCTCCTCCGCTAGTAAAAGAGCTAGCAGAAGATAGCGGAGGAGTATGGCGAGAAGACCCCCGAAGACGGAAGACCCCCGGAGCTGTGCAATAAACTATTTTTCACCCTGTGTTGTGTTTTTTTTTTTTTACTTTTTTCACAGGTGAATGGGTAGGGGTACATTGTACCCCATACTCATTCACAGAGGGTGGGGGGCCGGTATCCGGGGGCTCCCTTATTAAAGGGGGCTCTCTGATTCCGATAAGCCCCCCGCCCGCAGACCCCGACAACCAACGGCCAGGGTTGTCGGGAAGAGGCCCTTGTCCTCATCAACATGGGGACAAGGTGGCTTTGGGGTGGGGGGGCCGCACGCCCCCCCTCTCCCAAGGCACCCCCCATGTTGAGGGCACGCGGCCTGGTACAGCTCAGGAGGGGGGGCCGCCCGCTCGTCCCCACCCCCTTTCCTGGCCGGCTGGGTAGCGTGCTCGGATAAGGGTCTGGGGTGGATCTGGGGCGACCCCCACGCCGTTTTTTAGGCGTAGGGGGTTCCCCTTGGAATCCATACCAGACCTAAGGGCCTGGTATGCTCTCGGAGGGGGAACCCACGCCAATTTTTTTTCATAAATTTGGCGTGGAGTTCTCCCTTCAGAGCTCATTCTCTGATTGGCCACGGCAAAAGTCGCCTGGCCTGGGGCGACTTAAAGTTGTGTTGTAAGTCGCCCCAGGTCGTGTCTAAGTCGTGTTCAAGTCGTCTCCAAGTTGCCTCACAAAGTCGTCCTGAAGTCGTGTCGCCCCGGTGTGAACCGAGCCTCAGAAGTCACATAATTAGTGAAATGGTGTCCACCTGTGTGCAGTCTAAGTGTCGCATGATCTGTGATTACATATACACACCTTTTTGAAAGGCCCCGGAGGCTGCAACACCTAAGCAACAGGCACCACTAACCAAAAACTGCCATGAAGACCAAGGAACTCTCCAAACAAGTAAGGGACAATGTTTTTGAGAAGTCCAAGTCAGGATTAGGTTAAAAAAATATCAAAATGATGATCCCTAGGAGCACCATTAAATATATCATAACCAAATGGAAAAAACATGGCACAGCAGCAAACCTGCCCAGAGACGGCCGCACGCCAAAACTCAGACAGTGCAAGGAGGGCATTAATCAGAGAGGCAGCACAGAGACATAAAGTAACCCCGGAGGAGCTGCAGAGTTCCACAGCAGAGACTGTGCATCTGTACATAGAAACAACAATAAGCTAGTAGTAATGGCCAGAAGAAAGCCATTACTTTCAGCAAAAAAAAAAAAAATGGCACATTTTGAGTTTGCGAAAAGGAATGTGGGAAACTCCCAAAATGTATGGAGGAAGGTGCTCTGGTCTGATGGTGTGGGGCTGTGGGGATGTTTTTCAACCGTCGGGACTTGGAAACTGATCAGAGTTGAGGGAAAGATGGATGGTGCTAAATACAGGGATATTCTTGAGCAAAAACTGTACCACTCTGTGTGTGATTTCAGGCTAGGGCCAGAAGTTCACCTTCCAGCAGGACAATGACCCCAAACACACTGCTAAACCAACACTTGAGTGGTTTAAGGGGAAGCATGTAAATGTGTAGGAGTGACATAGTCAAAACCCAGACCTTAATCCAATAGAAAATCTGTGGTCAGACTTAAAGATTGCTGTTCACAATCACAAACCATCCAACTTGAAGGAGCTGGAGCAGTTTTGCAAGGAGGAATGGGCAAAAATCCCAGTGGTAAGATGTGGCAAGCTCATAGAGACTTCTCCAAAGTGACTTGGAGCTGTGATAACAGCAAAAGGTGGTTCTACAAAGTATTGACTTTGGGGGGTGAATAGTTTGCCCGTTGACTTTTTCTGTTATTTTGTTCTATTGTTTTCTTCACAATAAGAATAAAAAAAAATCTTCAAAGTTGTGGGCATGTTCTGTAACTTAAATAATGCAAATCCTCAAACAATCCATGTTAATTCCAGGTTGTGAGGCAACAAAACACAAAAAATGCCAAGGGGTGTGAATACTTTTGCAAGGCACTGTACGTAACGATGGAGAAGCAATGAATACGAACACTCTGAACATGCTGAGGGTTAACTATATGGGCAGAGATCTGTGCTTAACTTCTCTGCTGTTGTGGTGTTCTCTCTGTTTACACAGCTATTTACACATCAGAGTTCATATATTCATGGATAGCCTCAGGGCTGGCAGTGATGCAGTTTAGCAGTCTCCAGGGAGAGGAGGTGGACATTGGAGACAAAAATAAGTCGCACTCTGCAAAATTATTTATTGCAGGTACTTAGGCTAAGTTCACTTGTGTGTTGCAGGAGCGTGCACAACATCAGGTGTATTCCCACAAAGCAGAAAAACGTGCAGCTGGTTTGCAGACGTTTGCTTACATAGTTGCATGCTTTTTTCTGCAGCACGTTTTTTCACAGACTTCATTACCGTGTTTATGTGTAGGGCAGCCCATCGAAATCAATAGGCTGTGCTACACGCCATGCACAAAAAAACGAGCACTGTCCCACCTGCACGGGTGTGAACAGAGCCTTATATAGCACAGACAATTTATGCAACACTGTAAATAATCTTCATTCATCCCTGCCCTTAAGGAGCTTACAATCTAAGGTCCCTATCTCACATGCTGACAAACATGTATATACAGTGAGGGAAAAAAATATTTGCTCCCTTGCTAATTTTGTACATTTGCCCACTGACAAAGAAATGATCAGTCTATAATTTTAATGGTAGGTTTATTTTAACAGTGAGAGAGAATAACAACAAAAATATCCAGAAAAACACATTTAAAAAAGTTTGAAGTCTCTTAAAGGGAATAATAATCCTAATCTCAGCTTGTTACCTGTATAAAAGACACCTGTCCACAGAAGCAATCAATTGGATTCCAATCTCTCCACTATGGCCAAGACCAAAGAGCTGTCCAAGGATGTCGGGGACAAGATTGTAGACCTACACAAGGCTGGAATGGGCTACAAGACCACCGCCAAGCAGCTTGGTGAGAGGGTGACAACAGTTGGTACAATTCGCAATTGGAAGAAACACAAAATAACTGTTAATCTCCCTCAGTCTGGGGCTCCATGAAAGACCTCACCTCATGAAGTTTCAGTGATCATGATAATGGTGAGGAATCCACCCAGAATCACATGCGAGGCTCCTGTCAATGATCTCAAGGCAGCTGGGACCATAGTCGCCAAGAAAACAATTGGTAACACACTACGCCATGAAAGACTGAAATCATGCAGCGCCCGCAAGGTCCCCCTGCTTAGGAAAGCACATGTACAAGCCCATCTGAAGTTTACTAATGAACATATGATTCAGAGGAGAACTGGGTTGAAAGTGTTATGATTAGATAAGACCAAAATCAAGCTCTTTGACATCATTTCAACTCCCCATGTTTGGAGGTAGAAGGAATGCTTCCTATTAACCTCAAGTACGCCATCCCCACCATCAAACATGGGGGTGGAAACCTTATGCATTGGGGGTGTTTTTCTGCTAAGGGGACAGGACAACTTCACCACATCAAAGGGACAATGGACAGGGCCATGTACCATCAAATCTTGGGTGAGAACCTCCTTCCCTCAGCCAGGGCATTGAAAATGGGTAGCGGATGGGTATTCCAGCATGACAATGACCCGAAACACATGGCCAGTGCAACAAAGGAGTGGCTCAAGAAGTAGCACAGTCTCCAGACCTTAATCCCATAGAAAATATGTGAAGGGAGCTGAAGGTTCAAGTTACCAAACGTCGGCCCTGAAACCTTAATGGTTTGGAGAGGATCTGCAAACGGGAGTGGGACAAAATCCCTCCTGAGATGTGTGCGCAAACCTGGTGACCAACTAAAAGAAACATCTCACCGCAGATTGCCAAAAGGGCTTTGCCACCAAGTACCAAGTCATGTTTTGTGAGGGGGTCAAACATTTATTTCACTCATTAAAATGCAAATCGATTTATAACTTTTTTGAAATGCGTTTTTATGCATATTTTTGTTGTTCTTCTGTTTCTCACTGTTAAAATAAATGTACCATTAAAATTATAGACTGATCATTTCTTTCTCAGTGTGCAAATGTACAAAATCAGCAGGGGATCAAATACTTTTTCCCCTCTGTACTGTACTACTGGATACTGGAGCCAATTAACATACCAGCATGTCTTTGGGGTGTGGTAGGAAACTTGAGTACCCAGGGAAGCCCACGTAGGCACAGGAAGAAAATGCAAATAGTGTCCTGACTGCAATTTAAACCAGGGGCCCCAGTATTGCAAGGCAGAAATATAATGAACTGTTCTAGAAAATGTATTTACTGTATGTTCTTTGCCTATATTAGGAAAATTGTGCATATACTGTATGAAACTGTAAAAAAAAAAATCTAATTCTGCTGGGCTCCTTTTGTATTTGCTATTTGTAAGACTTATTTTTTTCCTTAAGATATTCTTTTGCCTATTGAGATGAATAAATTGTCATAATAGAACATCATTTTCTGACTGTATATATGAATGATTGCTGCAGGTTAACAAAACTTCAAATTCTGGAGCTTCGGGAAAACCAGTTGAAAATGTTACCAAAGTAAGTTTTTAAGTTTTATTTTTTTATTAGTATGTTTAAATAAGGTTTTCGAAAGTAATCAAATCAGAGAATGCATGATTGAACCAAATTTACAGGTTGTATGATAGACGACAGAAGCCTTATAGAATGAGTGCATATACATGGGCAGTATTGAAGTAGAGGCTGCTCCTGTAAAGGGAGCATTCTCTCCGCAGAGTAAATTTGGTAATCAAGGTAACCTGTGTTCATTTTGAATACCCTATCATGTGCAGTCCTGTTTTTTTTTTTTTTTTTGGGGGGGGGGGGTTCCTTCATTTACATTGAATAAATAAAAAAAATAAAAAATCATCTGCTACTCCAAGGCTACCAAAGTGTTTTCAGGCTTTTGTTAATGGACGCAGCGTATGGTTAGCGGTGCCAGGTGGTTGGGTTGCACAGCGAGGTGAAGTATGTGTCCTGGCTGTGGCTGTTGTTTGAATCATTAGGACACACCCTGCATTATACTGCCAGAGCTGGGATAAGGGTGTTTATTGAACTGGCATTCCACATAATTTGGATCTGTGCGCATTTCACTGCTCTGTTCATTCTGCATCTGACAATGTTTATCATCGGACCAGCTTAACAACAATCCTGTGTCTGTTCATGATGTTTTAACGAAGAAAAGATTCAGCTGGTTGCCAGAAAGAAAAGCAAACAAAGTCCTAGCATTTTGTCAGCTGGGAGTCCTAGTTTAGGCCGTCAGCCTGATTTCTTGGTCAAGTTATATGCTGACTTTTTTGGAGAAAGGGATTTATTTACTATGGCAGTAGAGGCATTTTGAAAATGTATGTTCAGTTTACAGTCCTAGTATATAAATTGAGCCTTAGTTCACTTTAAATACCCAATCATGGGGGGGGGGGATTATTTTTGCTAGCATGTGATTGAAGGAACCATAGCTTCATCCCATTTACTCCGTTCAGTGAACATTCACTTTGCAAAGTCATTATTCCTAGAGGCGCATATTTAAGCCTCTTTCACATGAACGAACTCCAGCAACGGATCCGCCTGCTATGCGAGGAATATGTCCTGTGACAGGCCTGTCTGCTCCTCTTATGCAGAGCGGACACACACAGCCCACTCTCCTCTATAGGGGGTCAGATATAAATGGACCACCTGTCTGTTTACATCTGACTGTCATTTGATCCACCAGACGGATGGGGAACGGTTTCCCCATCTGTCTGTTTTTAGTGGATAGAATCCGCTGTCAGCGGGTGGCAGTGGATGGTCTGATTGGGTCTGCCTAAGAAACTGACAGGTGGACATGATCGATCCGCCCATGTGAAAGGGTACTTGCACTGATTTGTTATCACATGGTAGGAAGCACCTTACCTATAACTTGTGATCCACAGCAAATGGCAGCTTAACAAACTACTACAACAGCTGGCAACAAACCCCCCTGAAGCACAAGACAACTCTGTGTGGGTCTGCAAGGTCCACTTTTTAAATATGGCCACCCTCTTCCTCGCTGAAGTGCAGAATAAAAAATAAATTAAGTGGGAAAAATAGGGTAATATACCTACCTCAGCCTCATGAGTTATATACCTGGAGTGTGAGATTGAAGGCTCTGCTTTATCTGACTGCCAGTTTCACCTGATTTGGGGTAAGGCTTGGTGATGTCCCCCTACTGTACTACTTGCTCTTCTCCTTGCTGGAGGTTCTAGATTGAAGAAGTAAATCCCTGCATTTACCGAGATGGCCACCTCCACATAGAGTTATTGTGTAGAACAAGGCATGGCAAGTCAGTAAAGGGGAAAGATACACTGCTGGAAAACCACAGACCATACTAATGACTAGTCCTTTGCCCCCTGTCTGACTTTTTTAGCACAACTTCCACAGTTCAGTTCCTCTAATCTTTATTCTGCATTTCATCAAGGGGGATGGAGTCCACATGAAAAAGCTGGACCTTTCTTTTCAGATCCAATGTTAGCGTGTTGATGATTTGACTTTCAGAGATTTGATGAAACAAAAATCGTTTATATATTTAAATGTGTGCATCCTAGTACTAGCCGGTAGTCATTTCTGCTCATAATCCTCTGTACTGTGTCTCATTTACTGCCGCAGGATACTGCCCTGAGCAGCTGGCTTCCGGGACTGTGAAGGTTAATGGCAGCGGCTTCAATTCAGGACAGTTGCGTTGATTGCCTGACTCTTCTGCATTCACTGCCATTCATAAAACTTGTCTTGCTACACTTCCATGATGCACCAAGTTCTGTGAATGGAGGAGGAAGTTATTGAAAGCAGCTCCTTCGCCCAGTCACAAAACTCGATGGATCATGGGAGTGTAGTAAGACACGTTTTGTGAATAGGATAGGAGCCAGGAGGGAGAAGGCAAGTGGCACGGCGTTCCTGATTAGGGGCTGCTGCTATTAACCTTTCACAGCGCCGGAAGCCAGCCGCTCAGGATTGTGAACAGAAGCACCCACCTGCAATTTTTTTTTTTTTTTTTTTACTACAACTTTAAATATAATTATTTTTTCCGTTTTGGGGGGAAACAAAAAAGGATTAGAACCTTTTGTTTTGGCTGTGTTGTTTGATTCCACCATGCTTGTGGGCATGTGAAGCCCACTAGGATACTTTTCCCAGATAGGGTGCTGCTAGCTACACAGCATGCACCTCCTGATCTCGCGCATGCACATTAAACACAGGTCACCGTGTAGGATATGTCTCAGGTTGCCATCACAATCGCATTTAAATCTTGTGATGCTGAGAGGCGGCGATGCCCACTGACTCCTGGGAATCATGGCATGCATCTCCCAGGAGCCAGTGCGCCACAGGTAACTATGTACATCACCGTGGAGGGGAGAAACAGAAAAAGAGAAGAGCCTTGGAAACAAGGTAAACAAAGAAATAAAATGCTCAATGCAGTCATTACGGTCCGTTTAGAAGCTAAATATGAGAAAAATAAAAAGTTGGTGGAACTCCACTTTAAATAGAACCATCACAACTATTATGTGAGCATTTGGTTTGTATTTTTAAACTTTATAACTGCAGGTTTGCTTACAAAATATTTATATTCACTTACCTCTTTAGTTTCACTTATATTTGTCTGAGGATTACTGGTGTAAGAGTCAGACTGAGATGCTCCCTGAAGTTTGAGAGTTGCTGCACTGTGAACCCAGCTCCTGAGTGCACACAACGGTATCATATAACAGAGCCCCATAGTTTTGATTTTTGTTGCTGTTTTTTGGTAATGTTATATACATCCAGGAGCTGTGAGACAGTATACTGTATGTTGTATTTTTGTTTGACAGTGGACAGGGCAGCTGCTTTTGGGTCTCGGGGCTTTTCAGGTGTTACCGATATATCCAAGGTGGACCAAGTAAAATAAGGGGGCAAGCATTAATGTTTTCATAACCACATATAAATGAATGACAAATCTATTTAATTGCTTGCATGTGTTCAATCATGACCGGTTTTCTTTAATAGTACATACCAGCCAAACATGAACATTTTTCAAACTTGGCCTTCATAGCCTTAGCAATTCACCGATTTGTGCTTGTTAAATGGAATTTTTTTTTTTCAACTAAAGTTCTTAAAGGTGCATGTGAGTTTGTCCAAGCTATGTAGGGATTGTTCAATGGTATACTTTTGCCCTCACCTCTGCAACCTGCACTGCCAAGGGCTGTGTAACGTCCAGACCCACTCTTCTATCAGCATCTTTGCATCTCTCTTGTTTTCAAGCACACCTTGAGACTGTTTATTTAGCAGCACCCCTTCCCTAAATGTCGCCCATCAGGGTGAAGCAACAGTAAACCCCAGTGATACTTCCCAGCGCACCTTCCCCACAACAATTAACTAGAGCCGTTTGCTGAGTAGACCTACCAAACTTGCCAAAGTTAACAGGAGAAAGTTATTTTTTTGAACACCCTTGTTTTATTTATTTTTTAAAGATTTTATTTCTGAATCACATTTAGTATTCGAAATATATGTCCATAGCATTATGCAGCATAGGTTAAATGTAATGGGGAAGGATGCTGGTGCTTACAGGAAATGGTGACATTTACTACTCACTATAACAAGAGCTAAATATTGGTTCCTCATTCGAGTCTGTGGGGAAAAAAACAAAAAAACCTATTTCAGCATTAATGAAATTCTAGCCAGTTTGGTCATGTGAGGCTAAATTGAACTTTTTACCACAGTGAATATGACCATATAACTATCACTCATTACCACTATATCCAACTTGTTATAGAACAGTAGCCATCCTTTTCTACTGCTTCAAATGTGTTAAATTTGACTTCTTTTCAAAAACAAAATGCCTTCATTATGACTTTCCTAATTTTTTTATATGTAATGTTCTTTGTAAAGGTTTTAATTTTTGATCCTGCCAGTCCTCCTGTTGTACTCATTTTCTGTATTTGGCAATCCTGCAGTAGCGCTGCTGAATTTACAGCGTCCTCCTCCCATTCCATATGTGTTTATCTATTTTTGGCTCAGTGGTGACGTTGCCACATCCTCTATTATACAGGTGTTGTCTGCCAAGGGATATTGCTAACAAAGTCCATAGGAGAGGTAGAGTAGGGGCATCCTTAGGGAGAGGGATCAGCAGTCACGTGACGCAGAATAATGTAGTAAATGAAAGAGATTTATGAGCTATTATATTGATGGGGTGATGAATAGGGCTAATGATAAAAGACTTATGAATATGCTTCTTGTTAAATGGTTGCCTAATACCTTAAGAAATAAAGGGATAGTGGAAAGCCAAAAATAAAGAACAAAAAAAAAAAAAGTGACCATTGCTTTAACCACTTAAGCCCCGGACCATTTTGCTGGCTTAAGATCAGAGCATGTTTTGTGATTCGGCACTGCGTCGCTTTAACTGATAGTTGTGCGGTCGTGCGATGTGGCTCCCCAAAAAAATTGACGTCCTTTTTTTTTTTTTTTTTTTTTTCCACAATAGAGCTCTCCTTTGGTGGTGTTTGATCACCTCTACGTTTTTTTTTTTTTTTTTTTTTTGCGCTATTAAAAAAAAAAAAAGTGCGACAATTTTTGAAAAGAAATTGCATTACTTTTTGCTACAATGTTCCCAAAAAAATATATAAAAAATTTTTTTTCCCTCAGTTTAGACCGATACATATTTTTGGTAAAAAAAATCGCAATAAGCGATTATTGATTGGTTTGCGCTAAAGTTATAGCGTTTACAAAATAGGGGATAGTTTTATAGCATTTTTATTACAAATTTTTTGTTTTACTAGTAATGGCGGCGCTCAGCGATTTTTATTGTGACTGCGACATTAGGGCGGACACATCAGACATTTTTTACAGATTTTTGGGATCATTGTCATTTATACAGCAATCAGTGCTATACAAATGCACTGATTCCTCTGCAAATGACACTGGCAGTGAAGGGGTTAACCAGGAGGTGGCAGTGTAGGAGTTAAGTGTGTCCTAGGGGCATGTTTCTAGCTGTGGGGGGCGTGGCTGTGTTTTACAGATCACTGATCTCTCCTCCAATCACAGGGAGCAGAGATCAGTGTCACTTGTTGCTAGACAGAATGGGGAGATGCTGTTTACATCGGCATCTCCCCGTTCTTCCTCCCCGTGAGACGATCACAGGCATCCCCGCAGCAACGGTCGGACTCAGGGGGGTCCCGGCCGGCACACGGCAGCAAATTCAAAGGGACGCACCTGTACTCCCTTTTGCCTGTCCGTGCCATTCTGCCGACGTACATCGCCGTGCGCCGGTCGGGAAGCGGTTAATGTCTAATTTGGTTGCGTCTTAGGCAGAGTTCACACCTGTGAATTGGATGTTGGTTTCCCCGCATCCAATTCACATTACAGGAGAATGCGACTGGCTGTCAATGGAGCCAGTTCACACAGCTCCAGGGGGGTTTTACCCCCTTCCTGACCAGAAGGGGGGCTTTAACTGTTAATTGCGCAGTCATGCAATGCTGTACCAAACGACATTGGTGTCCTTTTTGCCCACAAATAGAGGTTTTTTTTGGTGGTATTTGATCACCTCTGTGGTTTTAATTTTTTGTGATATTAATGAAAAAAAAAGAAAGATATTTTCTACTTTTTGTTATATAAAAAAAAAAATACAATAAACTAAATTTTAGTCATACATTTGGGCCAAAAAGCATTCAGCCACATGTCGGGTAAAAAAAATAAAATAAAAATCAATAAGCGTATATTTATTGGTTTGCACAAAAATTATATGATGTATACAAACTAGGGTAGATTTTCTGGAATTTACGCAGCTTTTAGTTTGACTGCCGATCTCATTTCTTGAGGTGCTAAATTGGCAAGGCAGTACAAACCCCTCCAAATGACCCCATTTTGGAAAGTAGACACCCCTTGTTCAGCACCTTGAATATTTCATTTTTTTTTAGCATAAGTGATTGAAAAATGACAAAGTTGTCACTAAATGATATATTGCGCAAACATGCCATGGGCATATGTGAAATTGCACCCCAAAATATATTCTGCTGCTTCCCGAGTACAGGAATACCACATGTGTCGGAATTTTTGGCAGTCTAGCTGCATTACAGGACCTCGAAATCCAATCGCTGCCTTCAGGCTTTCTAAGGGTGTAAAATGGTGATTTCACTCCCTACTTACCTATCACAGTTGCAGAGGCCATGAAATGGCCAGATAGCACGGCCTCCCCCCCCCAAATGACCCCATTTTAAAAAGTAGACAACCCAAGCTATTTGCTGAGAGGCATGTTGAGTATTTTGCAGATCTCGCTTTTTATCACAAAGTTTTGAAAATTAAAAAAAGTTTCCTTTTTCTTTCTTCATTTTCAAAAACAAATACCTTGGGGTGTCTACTTTACAAAATGTGGTCATTTGGTGGGGTTTTGTGCTATCTTGACATGTAAGGTAGTGAGGAGTGAAATCAAAAATTTACGCCCTTAGAAAGCTTGAAGGCGGTAATTGGTTTTCGGGGGGCCCCGTACGCGGCTAGACTGCCAAAAAGTCCCAGACATATGGTATCCCTGTACTCAGGAGAAGCAGCAGAATGTAATTTTGGGTGTAATGTCACACATCCCTATGGTGTGTTTGAGCAATATATAATTTAGTGACAACTTTGTGGGGAAAAAAAATGTATTGTCATTTTCCCAAAACTTGTGGCAAAATGTAATATATTCCATGGACTCAACATGCCTATCAGCAAATAGCTCGGGGTGTCTACTTTCCAAAAAGGGGTCATTTGGGAGGGAGTGTTTGACCTGTCCGGGTATTTTATGCATAACATTAGAAGCTTATGCCACACATCACCCACTCTTCTAATCACTTGAAGACACAGCCCCTTCTGACACTTTTTGTTTTACATGAAAAAATACTTTTCTTTTGCTAGAAAATTACTTTAAACCCCCAAACATTATATATATTTTTTTTAAAGCACTTTTTTGAATTTGAATGCATTAAAACAGGCTATATTGCCCAAATGTTTGGTAGAATATAAAAGATGATCTTATGCCGAGTACATAGATACCAAACACGAAATGCTTTAAAATTGCACACAACCGTGCAGTGGCGACAAACTACATACATTTTTAAAAGCCTTTACAAGCCTATACAGGTTACTTTTTTTATATTTTTATTTTATTTTTACACTGTTCCTTTTTTGATTTTTTTTTTTTAATAATGTTTATTGTTAGCACAGTGATTGTAAATACCCCCTATGATGGCAATAGGTAGTGACAGTTTTTTTTTTTTTTTTTAATTGAGGTCTAGTAGACTCCAGATCTCTCCTCTGCCCTCAAAGCATCTGACCACCCCAGGATTGGTGTAATTAGATGCTTTCTCAATGGCGCTGTTTATATCCAGTGAAACCAAAGTCATGAAATGCTCGTAGCTTCTGGTTTCTTAGGCCATAGAGATGATTGTCGCTAATTAGCCACTAGGATTGCTTTTACATGAGTCGACCACTGGCTGAAAAGAACTATATCAAGATGATACCTAAACCTGCAGGCATCATTCTGGTATAACCACCCAAAGTCTAGCAACATACTAGTATGTTGCTGGTTCTTGTTGGGCATATATTGTAATGTTGTTTTTTTTTGTTTTTTTCATGCAGCCTATGTGCTGAACGAAATAAAGGCCCACCATTAGAATACCGCCCCCCATTCACCCACTTCTAATGATGGGCATGCATGCACCGTTTTTTTTTTTTTTTTAAACTGGTGGTGAAATCGCTTCCTACAGTGCTGGAGTCACTGATTTACGTATCGTGTGAGAAAACGCTGTTGCTGTCAAGATAAATCAGTGCTGCAGCTGAATGCCATACCTGAGAAGAAAATATTGATCAACAATAAAACACAGTAAACGGTATACAAAAAGTATAAAACAATTACACACCTGAAAAGAAAACATGATAAAGCATAGTAACAAAACATTGCAGTAAAATAGAGCAGAACTATAGAGAAAGAACAATAAAATTACAACTATTTTTGGCTTTTTTTATATATAATATATACAATATATTCAGACCCCCCTTAAATTTTTCACTCTTTGTTATATTGCAGCCATTTTATAAAATCATTTAAGTTCATTTTTTTTCCATTTTTGCAGATTTATTAAAAAGAAAAACTGAAATCTCACATGGTCCTAAGTATTCAGACCCTTTGCTCAGTATTTAGTAGAAGCACCCTTTTGTTCTAATGCAGCCATGAGTCTTTTTGAGAAAGATGCAACAAGTTTTTCACACCTGGATTTGAGCATTCTCTGCTATTACTCCTTGCAGATCCTCTCCAGTTCTGTCAGGTTGGATGGTAAACGTTGGTGGACAGCCATTTTTAGGTCTCTCCAGAGATGCTTAATTGGGTTTAAGTCAGGGCTCTGGCTGGGCCATTCAAGAACAGTCACGGAGTTGTTGTGAAGCCACTCCTTATTTTAGCTGTGTGCTTAGGGTCATTGTCTTGTTGGGAGGTAAACCTTCGGCCCACTCTGAGGTCCTGAGCACTCTGGAGAAGGTTTTCGTCCAGGATATCCCTGTACCTGGCTGCATTCATCTATCCCTCGATTGCAGACAGTCTTCCCGTCCCTGCAGTTGAAAAACACCCCCCACAGCATGATGCTGCCACCACCATGCTTCACTGTTGGACTGTATTGGACAGGTGATGAGCAGTGCCTGGTTTTCTCCACACATGCCGCTTAGAATTAAGGCCAAAAAGTTCTATCTTGGTCTCATGAGACCAGAGAATCTTATTTCTCACCATCTTGGAGTCCTTCAGGTGTGTGTTTTTTTGCAAACTCCATGCAGGCTTTCATGTGTCTTGCACTGAGGAGAGGCTCCCGACTGCATCTCTGGCGCTCAGCCACAGTAATCTTTGGGTTCTACTTCTACCTCTCTCACCAAGGCTCTTTTCCCCCGATAGCTCAGTTTGGCCGGACTGCCAGCTCTAGGAAAGGTTTTGGTCGTCCCAAACATCTTCCATTTAAGGATTATGGAGGCCAATGTGCTCTTAACCTTAAGTGCAGCAGAAATTTTTTGTAACCTTGGCCAGATCTGTGCCTTGCCACAATTCTGTCTCTGAGCTCTTCAGGCAGTTCCTTTGACCTCATGATTCTCATTTGCTCTGACATGCACTGTGAGCTGTAAGATCTTGTATAGAAAGGTGGCTTTCCTAATCAAGTCCAATCAGTATAATCAAACACAGTTGGACTCAAAAGTGTAGAACCATCTCAAGGATGATCAGAAGAAATGGACAGCACCTGAGTTAAATATATGAGTGTCACAGCAAAGGGTCTGAATACTTAGGACCATGTGACATTTCAGTTTTTCTTTTTTTTTTTTAAATCTGCAAAAATGACAACAATTCTGTGTTTTTCTGTAAATACGGGGTGTTGTGTGTACATTTATGAGGAACTAAAATGATTTTAGCAAATGGCTGCAATATAGCGCAGAGTAAAAAATGTAAGGGGGTCTGAATACTTTCTGTCCCCACTGTATGTGTGTGTGTGTGTGTGTGTGTGTGTGTGTGTGTGTGTGTGTGTGTGTGTGTGTGTGTGTATAATAATTTTTTTTTTACACTTTCATTTGCAACTGTAAGCCCTTGTACACACGGTCGGACATTCTGACAACCAAATCCGTTGGATTTTGTCCGAAACTGTTGCATACACACGGTCGGACAAAGTTGTCGGAAAATCCGATTGTACATAACGTGATGACTTTATTTCGTTGCGACGGGACTATGTTCAGGCTAGTAGCCAATAGCTTTGGTCTAGGAATTTGATCTTTGTCCGTCGGAGTAGGCTACACATCATCGGAGTATGTCCGAACGGAGCATTTTGTCGGAAAATTTTACGGATAAGTTGGAAAACAGTCCGATGGAGACCACACACAGTCGGATTATCCGACAAAATCATCCGATAGGACACGTTCCGTCTGAATCTCCGACCGTGTGTACAAGGGCTAACGGTTGCAGGTTTGGGTCTCTCAAAATGCGATGGCATCTTTGGTGACCCAGTGAAAGTGTGTCCTAGACTGTGCAGTGCTGTACCCTATGCTAATATTCGACTAGTGTGTGGTAGCGTTAGAAACATTCACCAATGCAAAGACCAGGTTGGCCAGGACAGTTGGGACAATAATAGCGGGTGACACACCTATATCCGCGTTTTTCACAGACACGACATCTTCTTTGGAGTGATCTTCTTTGGAGTGATCGATCGGTAGGGGTACCAGAGAGGGCATACGGAAAATGCCTCTTATGCAGCCAGCTCTCTGCATTTGCTTTGGGAAGTTGGGCCACAGCACCGTCTGGAAACAGAAGGGCTGTGATGATCTCTTTCTGGAATTTAAGGAAGGATCCAGTTTGTCCTGACGCTTTGTATAGCACATAAGCGTTCATCAGAGCCAATTGGAATGAGTATACAGACACTTTTTTGTACTAGCATCTGGCTTACGGGTGATTAAGTACGGCACCATCAACTGGTCGTTGAGGTCCACCCCTCCCATATTAAGATGGTATCTGTGGACACAAAGGGGTTTCTCCACAACACCAGTTAGAATTTGGACTGTGTGAAGTGAGGACAGAATGAAAACACAATCTCACCAGCGCTCCCTATGTAGTTTGGGCAGTTCTCGTGCTCCATGTGACTATCTTTTCGCTCGTAAACTAGAGATGCACAGATACCATTTTTTTACAATGAGTACAAGTACCGATACTTTTTTTTTTTGTTTTGTTTTTAGTACTCGCCGATACCTACCGCAACTGTTTTGTTTTTAACTTCAGCTGTCTGCAGTGGTACAAAGCATTGAAAATGTATTTACAAATGAAATAGATTTTTTTTTTTATTTAGTGCTTTTTCAATGTTAAATGTGTAAATATATGTTAATATATATGTGTAAAAATATTCACTAACAAAGCAAACAAAAAACGTTTTAATTGTTTATCGTTTATAAAATAGACATGAACAAAAAAAAAACAGGAAATGATTAAATGCAGGAGAATAGGGAGGTAATTAAGGCCGATTATAGTAAATTAAGGGAACATTTGTTCATCCCTTTGATCTGCAGATGAAGAAACAGAAACATACAAAAAGAATCAATGTTTCTTTTTATTTTAGTATTTCGGGGCTGAGCAATGTTGGTAATGAACTTTGCCGGCTGCTTTTTTTTTTTTTTGACAGCCCCAATTGCCGGACTTCTTTAACACTGGGGAGACCCACTGACAGCTCAAAGAGTTGAGCCTGAAAGTATTGGTTTCAGATATTGGTGCATTTGCACGAGTACCGATACTTGTACAAATACTCGGTAACGGTACCGATACTAGTATCGGTGCAATCCTATCGTAAACCATAAAACTATATTTATAGCCTGTTGCCCTGTCACAGAGGTTATACATCTTGACCACACATCTGGCACGCTTTCTGGGAAGATACTGTTTGAATCACAAGCAACCATAAAATGTAATCAGGGGCTCATGAATGCAGACAACGTAATTGGGAGTGAACAAGGCTGCAAACTGTTGGCTGAAGTAGTTTACAAGGGGCCGAATTTTGTGGAGCCATCGTATTTAGGGCCCCCTGAGGGCAACGGAGTTCATTGTCATCAAAATGCATGAACCGCAAGATCTGCTCACATAATGTCCGGGTCAGTGGACCAAAATGACCTCAACTCGCTTTTTTTTTTTTAGTTGTGCCCATGATGAGAGAGGTCCATGAAGGTCTTAAATTTGGAAAACTGTAGTAGATCTCCAATCTCTGGCAAGGGTCAACTGGGGATTAGCAGCGATGAATTGACCAGCATACAAATTGCTTTGGTCCACAATAGATCTATAGAGATCTTCAGTGAAAAACGGTGCATAAAAATCAAGTGACATTAAATTAACTGTTTCCACCTGAGTTTATTATTATTATTTAAGATACTTATATAGTGCTGTCAATTTAAATTAACCTACCAGCATGTCTTTGGAGTGTGGGAGGAAACTGGAGTACCCAGAGGAAACCCACGCAGGCACTGGGAGAACATGCAAACTCCAGGCAGGTAGTGCCGTGGTTGGGATTCGAAGCAGTGACTCTTTTTACTGCTAGGCGAAAGTGCTACCCACTATACCACTGAGCCGCCCTATTCTGGGTTGGCCAGTGAATGGGGGAAGTTATGGGTGCTGCAGAAGTGGTGGGTTCCCAATTAGGAATGGCAAATGCAGCAGGAAAAACACTATGGGCTCGATGGGCCTATGTTCGTCGTCTTGATGGCTGCGGGGCACTACTTGTGCTAGCCACTGCACCAGCTTGAAATGCACTTATGGGGCTTGCCCCGTCAGCATGTGATACTGCAGTTCTGGATGTACGATCAGGATGTACTAGGCCACTGGTGCTTGCCAGTTCACCAGAATAATGAGCAGCACTAGTACTGGTTCTGTGCTCCATACGAGAGCCCTGCGGTTCTTGCACCTCAGGTACAGAAAAATAACTGGGTCGGGTACGCCTGACCTTAGCTTTGATGACAGAGTAGTGCCCCCTGCTATCAGTCAGGGTGCCACTGCTGTCTACTGGTTCCTATTCTGAGCGTGAATCTGACAGATGGATGACTTCCTCTTCAGTCTCATCTGTCATGCTCAGAAATGTGTAAGCCTTTTTGTGCCCCCCTGCCGGTGAGAGCGAGCCCTGTAAGGGGTTTCACGCAGCGGTGCCATTGTGCCACAGTAAAAGTATGTGAGCCAGTCTGGAACTGGATAAAAATGGTCCTGTGTGTCTTTGGTTCTGATCCAAGTGCAAATTCAGGCAAAAATTCAGACCTGATGTTCACCTTAATCAGTGAAAAGGGACACATCGGACCCCATGCTGTGAACCGCCGGCGAAGCATATGTGAACCTTGCCTTAATGTCTTAAATAATGTGCGTTATCAGATCTGGAGCCATTTTATGACCCGTTCAGTACTTCACGATGTACCCGTTTCACTGTTTGTTAATTTATTTAGTATACATATTAGTTTGTTCATAAAGTTACAGCATCTTCTGTGTTTCCACCAGGAATATTTTAACTACAAAACATTTTCCCTAACCATTATAAGGGAACGCTTAACTACTTTTAATGTAGTTCCTTGCTTGCTGTGTTGGAGCAGTTATTATCTATAATTTAAAGGACAAGTATCGGTCCGGGCCACTTTGTTTTGAGTATTCTGGGTTATGGTGTTAAGAACATGAAATGTCATTCTTAAGAGTTCTGTTCTACCTTTTTGAAATTTATAAATTGATGAGTGATATGTTCCTCTTTCAGAACCATGAATAGGCTGACGCAGCTTGAGAGACTGGATCTCGGAAGTAATGAATTCACAGAAGTGGTGAGCAGTCCATGCTAGTATTTAATTTTGTTACTTTCACTGCCATGTAGTATACATTAACAGTACCTAGTACACGGGAACAAAAAATATATATATATATATATATATATATATATATATATATATATATATATATATATATATATATATATATATATATATATATATAATTTTTTTTTTCAAATATGTATTTTCTTAAAAAGTACCGTATGTTATTTTGCTCCCAACATCCTCCAAATCGCTTTTTTTTTTTTTTTTTTTGCTCTGGTCCAGCTTTTTTTTTAGAAGATGGCTATGCTTGTTCCCCATGGTACCACTGTATGTAGAAACGTAGCCACCTTTCTCTTCCTTGCTTCTAAGATGAACTAGGGACTATTTTCTATAGCATTGGTCCCTCCGCTCATGCTAGGGTGCTTGGTGTAATACTAGACTCTGATCTCTCCTTTGACCCCCACCATCCAATCACTAGCTAAATCTTGCCGCCTTACCCTCTGCGACATTTCCAGAATTTGCCCCTTCCTGACTAACGACACTGCAAAACAACTTATTCACTCCTTGGCTATTTCCTCCTTGACTACTGAAACTTTATCCTCACTGGCCTACCTTTACACAAGTTATCCCCCCTTCAGTCTATTATGAATGCTGCTGCTAGACTAACTGATCTGTGACTGCTGCTCCTCTCTGCCAAACTCTTCACTGGCTTCCACTAGCCTGATGTATAGAATTCTAAATACTAAACCCCAACATACAAAGCCATCTACAACATCACCCCCAGCTATATCACCATCCCCCACCTGCAGATATTGTCCAAATCGTGCTCTCTGCTCCTCCCAAGACGTTTTGCGCTCTAGCTTCCTCGTTACCGCCTTCCACATTCACCACCAGGACTTCTCCAGAACCTCTCCCATCCTCTGGAACTCCCTACCCCGGTATGTTTGGTCAACTCCTACCCTGTCCACCTTTAGGCGGTTCTTGAAAACTCATTTATTCATGGAAGCCTACCCCACCTCCACCTCTAAGAACTGTATTTGAGTCACCTCCTTAAGATCATCCCCCAAAGCTATTACATTTTGTACCACCTCCCCCTCCCTTTAGATTGTAATCTCCAAGAGCAAGACCCTCCTATTTACTCTGCATTGTAATTGTACTGTCCCCTTTACAGTATCTCACAAAAGTGAGTACACCCCTCACATTTTTGTAAATATTTTATTATAACTTTTCATGAAGACATTACACTGTAATTAATGTGTAATTACTCATTACACTGCTACAATGTAAAGTAGTGAGTGTACAGCTTGTATAACAGTGTAAATTTGCTGTCTCCTCAAAATAACTCAAGAAAAGTGAGTACACACCTAAGTGAAAGACCAGATTGGGCCCAATTATCCATTTTCCCTCCCCAGTGTCGTGACTTGTTAGTGTTACTAGGTCTCGGGTGTGAATGGGGAGCAGTATTAAGTTTGGGAGGTATCGCTCACCCTCTCATACTGGTCACTGGAAGTTCAACATGGCACCTAATGGCTAAGGATGAGCTGAGGCGTGTTCGCATACTCCACGTGCAGAGCCCGCCAGATAGTCAGTGCAGCGCTAATCACAAGCAGTGAGACATTTCCCTATCTCTGCAGCCGCGCATTGGGACAATGTCTCACTGCCTGTGATTAGCATAGTGCTGCTCCGACTTCCTGGCGGGCTCTGCACATGGAGTATGCGAACACGCCCGAGCTCATCCTTACTCATGGCAAAGAACTCTCTGAAGATCTGAAAAAACAATTGTTGCTCTACATAAAGATGGCATAGGCTATAAGAAGATTGCCAAGACCCTGAAACTTATCTGCAGCACGGTGGCCAAGACCATACAGAGGTTTAACAGTACAGATTCCACTCAGAACAGGCCTCGCCATGGTCAACCAAAGAAGTTGAGTGCACGTGCTCAGCATCATACCTAGAGGTTGTCTTTGAGAAATAGATGTACGAGTGCTGCCAGCATTGCTGCAGAAGTTGAAGGGGTGGGGGGGTCAGCCTGTCAGTGCTTAGACCATACGCTGCACACTGCATCAAATTGGTCTGCATGGTTGTCATCCCAGAAGGAAGCCTCTTCTAAGGATGATGCACAAGGAAGCCTGCAAATAGTTTGCTGAAGACCAGCAGACTAAGGACATGGATTACTTTAACCTTGTGTCCTGTGGTCTGATGAGACCAAGAAAAAATTATATGGTTCAGATGGTGTCAAGCATGTGTGGCGGCAACCAGGTAGGTGAAGAGTACAAAGACAAGTGTGTCTTGCCTACAGTCAAGCATGGTGGTGGAAGTGTCTTGGTCCGGGGCTGCATGAGTGCGGCCGGCACAGGGGAGCTACAGTTCATTGAGGGATCTAAGAATGCCAATATGTACTGTGACATTCTGAAGCAGAGCATGATCCCCTCCCTTCGGAAACTGGGCCACAGAGCAGTATTCTAACATAATGACCCCAAACACACCTCCAAGACGACCACTGCCTTGCTATTTTGAAGGGACAGCAAATTTACACTGTTATACAAGCTGTACACTCACTACTTTACATTGTAGCAAAGTGTCATTTCTTCAGTGTTGTCACATGAAAAGATAGAATAAAATATTTACAAAAATGTGAGGGGTGTACTCACTTTTGTGAGATACTGTATATTGTAAAGCGCTGCGTAAACTGTTGGCACTATATAGATTCTGTATAATAATTTGTAGTGTGCATATTACTGCATGAACTGCTCGTTCCAAACAAATGATAGTAAGAGGAAAAAGAAGAGGTTTGGGAACTCATGGAAAGGAGTTAAAGGAGGCAGAAATCCACAGTAAGCATCATTTTTAATGAAAAATAGATTACAGGGCCAGGGAATATTTGGGGAATAAACATAGTTTAGTGTCACTTTAATCAAGGTGGTTCAAGACAAACATAAATACTTCAGTTGATGGATATTGGGATGTCTCTCTTGCCATTCTGGAGACAATCTGCACCTCTGCCAGTCCTTGCAGTCATCTCCCAATTTGGTTGATAGATGTGTTGTATACGCAGTGCATTCTCTGTGCTCCGTAGAATATGGACAAATAACGAGAATAGTTGCATAGAAAATGCAAGTGCAGTTGGTTACAAAACAAAGTCTTGACCATGTAGTGATGCTTGTTTTCACTGATATTTTGTATGGTCACTTTTTTGCCCATGTCACATTACACCTATTAAACATTTCTTGACAGGTAGTTCTGATCCCTGTCAAACAATAGAAATGGAATTGTGCGCTGAGCCTAAAGGAAACCCTGGGCTGAGATCTAGAACAAGTGCAAGCCAATTGTATTTATTGAACTGTAGGTTGATTTCTTCATTGTTACAGAATAACAGCTGCCTTCCTGGTGGTTACTGGTGTTATAGGCTTGGATATCTGTCAGGTATAAAAATGCAAACACTTGTGGGGGCAGGTAACTCGATTGTAAAGGCCCTTTCACACCTAATGCAGTTGGATGAATTTTTGACTGCGCTCCGACTGCATAGACGGTCCAAAATCCAGGTAATCATATTGGCATAGTTCACACCATTGCAGTGCAGAAAAGTACAGCATGCTGCATTTTTTCACACCACAAACACACTGCTGTGAATTACAGGGCACATAGAAGCCCAAGGAAAGAAAGAAGTGACTTCACAGGACAAATGCAGGTAGAAAAATGTGCGCCAACTGCATGTAAAATGCACATGAAATGAATGCATAGCTACAAGGAAAAAACACGTAGTTACTTGCAGTTTCTGGTGTAAATGGGCCCTAAGGGTCACATTAACTTCAATCCCACTATATGTAGTCCAGAAAGTATAAATATCGTATTAGCATTTGCACAGGAAGATTTGCAGAGGAAAGTGTATCTTACCAATTTTTAGTACTTGCCACTTTATTAGCATTATTTTTCTTTAAATAATGTGAACTTCTTTCAAAATTGTTTTTTCCAGCCTGAAGTACTTGAACAACTAAGCGGTCTGAAGGAATTTTGGATGGATGGCAACAGACTAACATATATCCCAGGGGTATGTACTGTGTGCCATACTGTTCATATATAAAGAGGGAGCATTAAAAACTGAAAGAATCCAGTGCAAAGAATCACAGCAAGAGTTTTAGTTATGCAAAACTGGGAACAAATGTATCTCAGTCCCTGTGTTCAAGTGTAATAGTGCCCTCATGTTTTCTATATGCCCTGAGCGCCAACTTATAAATTCTGCTTTTTTTCTGACCTGGTTGTATTTACAGTTTTGGAATATTCTGTTAAATAATTCTGACGAACTGGTATCTTTATCGGATAGATCATTTTATGTCTTGGATAATTAAAGGAATTTTAAAGGAAAGGGATTTTGATGGTGACTGATGGGACAATGGAACCCTGCAATTATTTTGTTTGATTCGTCATGTACTTGAGTTGTAAATTATGCTTGTAGGATGAACCCTCCATAGGGGAAATCCCCCCAGCTAACAAATTATAATAGTGGAGATTTCGATTTATCATACCCTAAGTGCACTATTTTATAGGGCCTTGGTTGCTGCTTGAAGTTCTTGAATTAGGGCCATCTCTGCCTAAAAAGCTGAGAGCAGGAGTACCTATAGGTCTTTCCAGCTGAGCGGATCAGTGTCCTGGTTACATGTCTTGCATGCAACTAATAAAGCACCATGGAATGGCATTATTACCTATCCCTTGTTAAAAAAAATAAAAAAATAAAAATGTAAGTACGCAAAGAAAAACTGTGCCTGAGCTTAAGAAACCCTACCTCTGTTGAAGATTCTCCTGTTAATGGTGACTGTGATATCAGTAAATGCATACTATGAGGATGTCACTGTTATGTTTTTTGTTTGTTGTAGTTTCTTGGAAGTCTGAAGCAACTGACTTACTTGGACCTTTCAAAGAACAACATAGAAATGGTGGAAGATGGCATCGCTGGGTGTGAAAGTTTACAAGATCTGCTACTGTCCAGCAATGCCATACAGCAATTACCAGAGTCTATTGGTTGGTATCTAAGAGTTGTATGTATATGACACTTTCATAGATAAAAAAAGGCAATTTAAAGGCCAAGTTCAGTTTTTTTTTTTTTATTCCAGCTCTCCTATGTACCAATATAGCATTAATGTACTTCTTTTGCAAAAATAAAATGGCTTTCTATTTATTCTACACACGCTTACCTCACTGTCTTCATGGCTTTTTAAAAACACTTCTCCGTTGCTTCCTGGACAGACTTTAGGTCAGGACACAGGAAGATGTTGACCGGCTGAGGGTAGATGATGCAAGGTGTGTGCTAATGACATCAGCTGGTCAACTCCTTCCTGTGTCATGACCTAAACCCTGACCAGGAAGTAAGGCAGAAGTAATCGAGCACTGTTTTTAAATGGCTTTGAGGAGAATGAGGTAAGCCTGTGTCGAATAAATGGAAAGCTATTTTATTTTTGCAAAAGAAGTATATTAATGGTATATTGGTACATAGGGAAGCTGAAATATATAAAAATAAAAGTGAACAAATGTGAACTTAGCCTTTAAAAGATGTTGTCCTTTCTTTGGGTAGGACCCATCCATGTAGTTAACCTAAGATGGGTGTTTATTTAGCACACCCCTCATATAAGGAGCAGCTGCTTACTTTATTTGGCAGTGTGAAGTCCAATTGTTCAAATGTAAGGGCACCCACAAAACATTATTTTATTTTAAAGCCACTTTTAAATTTAAAACCTGAGAAGTGGCACTTCTTAAAAAGATCGCAGTCAAGTGCTTACCTGTATGAGATTTGCAATGTGTTTCTTGTATCGTATGATTTTTTTTTTTTAATGCAGGTGCACTGAAGAAGTTGACCACTCTAAAAGTGGATGAAAACCAGCTCATGTATTTACCAGACTCTATTGGAGGGTAAGTTGTTGAATTTAACGAGAAAAAAGCAATGTTGATAAGATTGCCAGATAGAGTTCTTTTGTATGCTAGATATTCTAACCTAGCTTCAAATATTAGACAATGAGTAAAGAACTTGTTAATATGTTGTCTGAGTACAAGGAATGAAAAGATTATTTTTAGAGTATTTGCATTTCCTAGCAATTTGTTAATGAATAACTTCAGTTATAGTCCACTTCGGTTTTCATTTGCAAAGCTTTTTATATAGTACAGGTTTACTAAACCCATTTTCCCACTTTGAGAAGGCAATATTCAGGCAAAAATGCAGGTCAATTAAAAATGCAAAACATAACAGGTAAGTAAATACATATTCTGGACAGGGAAGTGGTGCAAAGCCACAGCCAGCTGCCCAGCAGATGATCTAGACATCTGTAACTGTTTGACCTGTAAAATAGCAAGTTTAGGTAACAAATCCATTAAAGCTGAAATCCTGGCAAACTGCTAAATATGTAGTGGAAATACATATATGGGAGTGGCTTAACCTGTTAAAAGATTCAAAAGGGAGGTTAGCCTCAAGAATAGTGTAATAAAGATAAGGGTACCATCATCCTGAAATTTTAATTGAAAAAAAGGGGAGGGTGAAGAGATAAAAAGGGCTACTCCAAACCCTGTTGATTCTAAACCCCCTCAAGGGTTCTTGGGACTATTACTGTACCCAATAATGTAAGAGATCATAAGTTAAAAAATGGAATAACATTTATTAGAAAATAGACAAGGAAAATTTAATCAATAATTCACAATACAAATGACAACACAATATTTTACAATACAAAAAATTGTGAATTATTGATTACATTTTCCTTGTATATTTTCTAATAAATGTTATTCCCCTTTTTAACTTATGATCTCTTACATTATTGGGTACTGTAATAGTCCTAAGAACCCTTGAAGGGGGTTTGGAGTAGCCCTCATCTCTTTGCCCTCCCATTTTCTTCTGCTAAAAGATTCGTTTGGAAAAGCTTGATACAGTACTGCCAAAGACCATAGCTAGGCTGCTGACTGACTTTTTTCTTTACTGCAATAAAAACTGAAATTAAACTCTGCTTCAAATATGTTTTAAAACGGCCCCCAGAAGATTTACGCCATAATGTGCTACTATGCAGGGCATATTAGCACATTATGGCAGACTTGCCTGTCAACTAAAGCCCTTCAGTGCGACTCTATCCCTGGGTGCTTCCATTTTCTCCTAGTCTTTCTTCCTGCATTCGCTCTGTTTGGCCGCTTGAATGGCCAGGCCGTGATCATATCACTCCCGCACATGTGCACAAGAATCCCTTCATCACAGCACAGAGTGGTGCCATAAATGTAATCTGTCTGAGCTGTGCATGTGTGGCTCAGTGTATATTACCACTGACAGATTTGACAGGTCATAAAAACCTTGCCTTTAACGGTTTGTTAAAAATGAGGGATTAATTCTGATTTAAAGAGCAAGTAAGCCTAAATTACCTATTTTCACCTTTTGTTTTTTCTTTATACATCTTTTGTTACATCTCAGTGCTGATGAAGTCCCACGGTCAGTTTTTTGCCTACATTCAACTGCTGTATTTCATTTCTCACATCAGGGTTTTCTGATGGTCACAGCAGTGGGACGTACATGTGCCAAGCATTTTGACAATGCAAGGGAATAATTTGGAGATGGGGAAAGAACAAAATGGAGTATATCCAGTAATAATCCTAATGAAATCTCCAGATTATAAAATATTGAAAAATACTTTTATGATTGCATTAACATTTTAAAGCTGATATGAGATTTAATGATGGCATTTACATATAAATGTATATGTAATCCCAATCATCCAAATCTCTTCAAGACCCACTGACTGTCATAGAAACGTCCCCTGGGTTTTAGGTGGTGTCAGTCACTGCTGCTGTCTCCTATGTGGTACACACAACTTTCATATGGCCAGTGCCATCTGAAAGAGAAAGTGTTACTATAGAGCAGTGATGGCGAACCTTGGCACCCCAGATGTTTTGGAACTACAATTCCCATGATGCTCCACTACACTGCAGAGTGCATAAGTATCATGGGAAATGTAGTTCCAAAACATCTGGGGTGCCAGGGTTCGCCATCACTGCTATAGAGCCTGCCTTCTGTGAACACTGAGTAATAGGAACTGGTAACAGTGTAAACTGTTGTTACTCTCTGTGAATACAGCCTTCAAGAGTAGAACTGACATTGTATGTTCCTTATTGTATTCAGTGATTATATGTGCTGTAGCTTTCAGAAACAATAAGGAGTAATAAGCTGTGTGTACTAGCTTAGATAAGCAGGATGTATGCTAATCATTAAACACTGTTGATTTTATATTCCTGCATTGATTTGCTGGCTCTGCCTGACTCCTCCCATGTCAAAATGAAAAGACTAAAGGGCTGTTATCATGGGCCTAACATTGGGTGGTATCAGCAGGTTCAATAGAAACTGGCCCACATTCGGCCCCTGTGTACGGCAGTCGATCTGACAGAAGCCGGCCAAATGTCCGACTTCTGTTGGAGGGGCATGTTTGGCCGAAAAGGTTTACTGATCGGCATTCCTATCAGCACGCTTAGACAATGGCTAAAATCGCTGACCGATTCTGTTCTGGCAGGGGAGTTCCCATCAAAATACAATAGCTCAGTGGGAGGAGATCGTTGTACTATCATTGGATTGTAAGTACAGGATCTCCTCCTAAGCTCTTCGAGTACACAGTGTGTATCAGGCTTAAGGCTGGCCAAACATTTTACAATCTTTTTATTTCATTTCTTTTGTATTTGCCTTCAATTATATATTTTGAAAGGGCCTGCCTGATTGCATACAAATTGAAAGTGTTTAGGTTTGACCTCATATTACAGTATATGGTTTTGCTAAATCTAAAGTGAGATGATCTTTTTTTATTTTAATTTTTAGGGTAGAAAATTTCAAATAAGTGTTAAAAGAAAGAAAGCTGCAGAGTATGCAGTGGTGGTAGTGGGGAGAGTATAAAATATATATATTGCTGCAGGCTGGAGTTTTGCCCTAATATGTTATATTTGCAGCTTTCCTTAAAGCGGTAGTTAACTGTTGACAAAAAATTTTTTGCACTTCAGGTTAACCTCATATTCTGCTAGTTTGCACCACATACTAGCACATTGTGACAGACTTACCTGTAAAACTGAAGCCTTTAGAAGTGCATTGTCTACACTGAAAGGGCTTCCATCTTCAACTGGTCTTCCTTCCAAGTTCACACGCTTCGGTTGTTTGAATGGCCGGGCTGCGATGGCGTCAACCCCGCACATGCGCAAGTCATGATCGCGACACAGTGCTCTGAATGGATGGCACACTTGAGTGTGCCATCCATTCAAAGCGCAGTGTGTTTGTGCCAGTGACATCACCAGCTGCTACAAATCTGAATACCTCTTAAACGTTGCACGGTACCTACAGGTAAGTCTTGTTCTAGGCTTTCCTGTAGGTAGAAGTAAACATGCAGGCTTTCTACTAACATTTAAAAATATTGCCTGGTGATCCTGCCATGAAGGCCTTGTTTAAGGCCTGTTATAGGGTGACAATGCTGTGTCTCTAAGTTCTGCTTCTGTGTTGTCCACACACATTATGCAAGCATGCTACACTGTAGTCCTCATTGGGAAACCTACCCTAACAAATGCCGTGCAACCTTAGCTGGAGTACATGTGAACAGGACTGAAGGCGATGCACAGCAGTGCAATGTAACAACAGGTGAAAAAGGTGAAAACAATTAATTTTTTTTGTTTTTGCTACCAGGCTTGTTTCCCTAGAAGAGCTGGATTGCAGTTTCAATGAAGTTGAAGCATTACCTTCCTCTATAGGGCAGTTTTCTCAGATACGAACGTTTGCTGCTGATCACAACTTTCTGATACATCTTCCCCCAGAGGTACAGTGCTTGTTTTGTTCATACTCTGTATGTCGCAGTCTAAATCAAATTCAAAATGAGAAAATGGCAAGACAATCAATTTTTAACTGGCTAAAAAGAAGCCTGGTGGTGGGGATTAATTCACTTTACAGACTTCTACAGAATTGTACCTAACTTACCAGCCATTCAGTGTGGATTTGATTGCTTAGATCAACACTCCTTTTATTTAAACATGCATATAGAGTAAATATATGCTCAATAAAGATCTGGTAATCTAGTAATCTTAAGGCTTGGTGGCAGGTACCCCATGGTGACTACACCTACCTTAGCTATGCTGCATCACTTCCCTGATCTGCTGCTGTAGGGCCACAGAAATATTGACTTGATATTTGCATAAGCACACAGCCCACTTGACAGCATTAGGGTCTAAAGATAAACTGCTTAGAAACTGAGGGAAGAATTGTGGAACGTGAGTGCCATTGGTGCCCCAATCTAAAGCTTTGAGCTGCTTGGATCTATGGTTAAAGTAGTATTAATTCCTCCGTGTTTTGTCACCTTAACATATCCATCGAACAAAGTAAACTGTTTGTTGCACTTTTCAACTTTCAATGCTGTTGGCACCTGCTTTCTCTCACTGCTGCTTGCCTGAACTTCTGGTCTTCATAGGAAATAATTGACAGTGAAGGGTGCAGTCTGGAGTAGGTCTGCTAGCTTTAAGGTGTGTGAGGGGATGGACGGAGCAGAAGAATATCTTGCTATCCTGGGCTATGGGACTGTGTGTTCTGTTTATGCACACTAAAGGGAGACACAGCTCTTGCCCTTGCATGTAAGAGTGCCTCCATAGGATGCCAATGGAGAAAGGAGCCATCCTGAAACTGAAAACCTGGCCATGGCATCAGCTTAACCACTTCAATACAGGGCACTTGTACACCGTCCTGACAATTTTCAGATTTCACCACTATTACATTTTGAATGACAATCGAGCAGTCATGCAACACTGTACCCAAACAAAATTGTTTGCATTTTTTCCCCCACAAATAGAGCTTTCTTTTGGTGGTATTGTATCACCACTAGGGCTTTCATTTTTTGCGCTACAAATAAAAATAGATCAAACATTTTTAAAGAAAAACCCCCACTTTTTTTCCCGTTTGTTACAAACTTGTGAAAATAAGTACATTTTCTCCTTCACTGATGGGCAATGAGGAGGGTACACTTACTGGCACTGATGAGGCAGTACTGTTTGGCTCTGATGATGAGGCACTGATGAGCAGCACTAACAGGTGGCACTCATGGGCACTTATGGGCAGCACTGATAGATGGCACTCTTGGGCAACACTGATCAGGGAGCACTGGCAAGCACTGATGGGCAGTCAGTGCTTGCCAGTGCTCCCTGATAGGAGATGGACATCCCAATTGGGCACTGATTGGCATACCTGGTGGTCCTGGGTGGGCATCCTCGGGGGGGGGGGGTCCGCACCAATGATGAATCAGTGCAGACCCCCCCATCAGGAGAGCAGCCGATTGGCTCTCCTCTACTTGCGCCTATCGGCGTGAGAGGAGGAAAAGCGGATATATGGCTCTTCCTGTTTACACTGTGATCAGCTGTGATTGGACACAGCTGATCATGTGGTAAAGAGCCTATGTCAGAGGTTCTTCACTGGGATTGGAGATGCAGTGTGTCAGACTGACACACCACACCGCCGATTGCCCCGCTGCGTACCACCACGGGGCACGCAACAGCGGCTTATCCTGCTTGACATGATATGATCAGTCAGGATAATGCAGCCAGTTTGTGCACGTCATATTACTATATGGCAGGAGGGAAGTGGTTAAACTAGATCATTGGCAAGGGTTAAAAGAAGCTTGCATACTCAGTAAGTGATTAATTAGCTGCACAAAGTGCTTATAAACTGAGGTTTTGATATCACTTTAACGTCTTCCCGCCAGTGTGGCGCATATATGCGGCTTCTTGGCAGATGAGCTTTAATTCCGAGAGTCTGCATATATACGGCACTATGTAAACACTTTTCTGTGCTGAGTGTGCTTATAACACAAATGTTTTGATGGAAAAAATCCCCCTATATTTCTAATATAGTGACAACTGAAAACTTTGTTTATTTTTCTATGCTTACTGTCCAGATCGCTAACCAGTACGCATAGGGTGAACAATAAGAGTTTGAGTGGTTTAAAGCCATAGAATATGTAGTCATCCAGGGGCTACCTAAAATAACGTACCTGTTAGAAAAGTAGAGGATTTTTTTTTTCAACACTTTTCTTTAGGAACTTGTGGGCAATGCCACATGTATTTTACATCCAGACAATTATAAAAAGTCAGGATATCTCTTCCTGTGGAGGATTTTTTTTTTAGAAGCTTTGGAAGAGATTGCATACCCTGTCCAGACTCGCTTAATGTTATCAGCAGAAAGATGAGTGGAAGGAAGTAATAGGCCTTTTCATATCCATTTATGTTCTAACACTATCTGCACATGACCTTGTTTACTTGCCACGGAGGAAAAAGTTTGGCGGGTCTGATAAATGGTCTGTGCCGGCCCTTTAGAATTAGACATTTCATCATGACAGATTGAGCTTCAGATGAAATGGATAACTAGAGAGCAGCCTATAGAAAGTAAATGGAATGCTGTAGCTTGTAGGAATTATTTGCTCGCTATATTCCCCCCCCCCCCCCTTTCCCTAATCTAGTTCTTATCTTCTTCTGAACTTTAGCCAGAGCTGGCGTGGCAATAGGAGGCAGTTGCTCTCCAAAATGTATTTTGCCCCTTAAATATTCTTCATATAGCATTTCCTGATCTTTGTTTTGTTTCATTGCAAGAGTGCCCCCAAATTAGATATATTGTCCCCCTCTGGCTCAGTCCCAGCTCTGACTTTTTAAGTCACCCTTTCCTTTATTTCCTTTTCTTTTTTTTTTCTAATTCTTTATTTATAGACAGCAGTCTCCAACAAATCAAAACAATATAATGAGACATAACGTATACAACCAAGAATATAACATGAATTTTCAGCTGACCAAATTGGCCGCTGTCAATAACCAGCACAAGACAGACAGCCATAAGGAACTGAAAGTATTAGCCAGGTATGTCATTCCATCAGAGAATACACTAAGATTAGAAGACTAGTGGAAAGGATGGAGATGACTGAGGTCGTACCATGTGGTACAGTCAGAAAATCATCAAGTCCAAGCAGAACTGAAAGGCAGAAAGAAAGAATATGACATAAGAGGACACTTCAAGTTTTATTTTTTCGTGTGAAGTTAAAGACTAGAGGAAGAGCCAAGGAAGAAAGAAAGGGAGGATATATACTGTATATATCACACAGGATCTGGTGCAGCTGTATATAGAACTAATCAGCCTCCAGGCTTTATGGCCCGTATACACGATCCGAAAATCGGACGAAAAATACCACTTTCAACACGATCGTACGGTAATCGGATAATTAGTACAGAGCTTTTGAGAGCCCATTACAACAATTCATCCGATATTATTCGATTCGACGTGCACGAAAATTTTCCTCGTACAATACCAGATTGTCCAATTTTTCATTTAGTCAGTACAGTTGTCGTCTGAAAATACAATACAATTACATAACACATGACATCACTTCCGATTTTTTATTTTCTGTCATACGAAAATCTTCATGACTTTAGTAACCTATTCAATTCCTACTTACGTCTATTAAGCAAAAAAAGTCATACGATCTGTCCGGATCGTATGTGCGGGCCATTATTGTCAAAGCTTAATTGAAGAAGCTCAAGTTAGAAGCTGGTTACTATGCACAGCTGCGCACATTTTAGTAAATCTCCGCCAGTGTGTCTATTGTTCTCATTTACCAGTAGGAGGGGGAACTGTTCTTCTCCTTGGACGGTTGCTGAAGATACTGGCTATATTTTATAGAATCAGATTTAAATTTATTGTTTATTATTTGTGTAGATTGGGGCCTGGAAAAACACCACTGTGTTGTTCTTGCATTCAAACAAATTGGAGTGCCTCCCAGAGGAAATGGGCGATATGCAGAAACTCAAGGTCATTAATCTGAGTGACAACAAGTAAGTCATGTTTTTGGAATTCTGGAATGTGTGCCTTAGATATATTTGTTTTCCTATTTCATAACCAAAGACAAAGATCTGATTTTAAGTTATATAAAAAGTACTGTATACTCAAGTTCAAAATAACCTGATTGCAGTTAAAATTAACCCATAGATACCAAACTACACATAGGCACCAATCCCCTTTTAGCAGGAGATATAATATGTATATATAAGTATTAGTGATTCCATCGTATAGCCGGTGTTCTGGCATATTCAGTCCGGCCATCATATAGCGTCCGCCCCGTACTGCGCATGCGCAGTACGGGGCAGAAGAAGCTTCGTAACATTTCTGAAGCTGAACGGCGCCTGCGCCGTGAGTGGAGGTGGTAGCCCCACCATCCAAGCGGACATAGGGTTGTGAAAATTGGAGGGCCCCTCGCTTTGCTCTCCATGCTTCAGGCTCGGCCTCGCTGCGCTCGGCTCTTTTTTATTCCTACTCTATGTCCACTTGGATGGTGGGGCTAGAACCTGGACTCAGTGCACAGGCGGCGTTCATCCTCTGCTATTTTCGGAATCTGTGTTGCTGTGTACTGCGCATGCGCAGTACACAGCGGACACTATCTGATGGGGGACCTTATATGATAAGATACCGGCCTGCATTTAAAAAGCAGACTTCATTATATGCTTAAAGGAGAAGTCCAGCCTAAGCTTGTTTGGGTCACAGGAGTGCAATTGGTTTTGCACTCCTGTGACCCGTTTTCAGCAGAGAGCGGACTGAAGTCTCTGCTGTCGTCACGGATATCAGTCCAGGCACCGCGTCATTGCGACAGTCTGGATCCAACAGGTGCCTGAACTGACACCCATCTCAGCCTCTCAGCTACCCATCCCTCCACAGCTCAGCGCTCCAGTGAGAATGGAGAAGCAGAGCGGAGAGCTGCTGATTGACAGTCAGCAGCTCTCTGCTCAGGGAGCTGTGAGAACCAAGCTATCAGCAATGTTCGATCGCTCTGTTCTCAGTGTAGAGGCGCCGGGGGACAGATGCAGTATCTGACCAATGCTGCATCCACCTAGGTAAGTATAATGGAGGAAAAAACAAACAAACTCGTACTTCTCTTAATATCCACATTTATTGCATAATAATCTACATGGACTGTCGTGTCAGTGGGCACTGCCACAGCAGAGGTATTTCATTTGTATAACTTCTCTGAATGTTTTTCCAACCGGATAAGCTCCGACATTATAAATAAATGGGGGGATTTTAATACACACTCTATATAGGATGCTGTGAGAACATCATAAGGCAGGCCCATGCCTAGAACAGCAGTGTCATGGAGACGTCACCAAGTACATTGTACAACCAGTTATTCAACTGTTTTACTATTTATTCCTTGTTTGCTCACCCTGGAAAAGAGCTGGTTCATCAGCAGTAGTACTGAAGGAGGTAGGGAAGCAAGATTCTCTGTAGCTCCAGGAATATACAGCATCCTTTTCCTTTAATGCGGAACTATACTGTATCTAAGCACTAACACTAATTCACTTGAATATTCAAAGCAAACTCATCCATCTATGTCTCCATGCTTTCTTTGTTGAGGAATCATTTTGAAAAACACCCACTAGCATTTCTGGTCGTGGACATCTTGAGTAAGGGCAGATGATTCATGTGGCAATAACTTCCTGGAATCCATCTGCCCTTAGCTCAGGCATGAGGGTGGGTGTGCATAGCTGAGAAAACCCCTCCTCCCTTCCTGAAGAATCATGGGATGTATGACATCATTTGCCTAGGCCTGGAAACCAGGAAGTAACTGAATAAATGTAAAAAAAAGTATATATCTGGTCTCCCACAGTACATAGTACATGAAAATGCAATTATTTTAGGAAATATAAACTGCTTTTCTCATCAACAGTATATAGTCTTGTGACTTCTCAGTGTCCGGCTGAGCACTGGTTAAATCTTGTAAGAAGAGTTTTCATTCTCTTCTGACTGTCCTGTGAGGCTGCATGACCCCTGACCCTCTGTCTAGACAGTGCTGATTTTCCCTGTGCTGGTCAAACATGCACCCTTTAAAGAAAAAAAAACTCTAGCAACACACACAAAACTCAGCATGTGCAGAGTGCCTCCTAGGGCTCTGTTCTATCAGCAGATGGATTGGGGACAGTAAAAGACGTTGAAGATCAGAGAAGACAGGATCAAACAGGCATTTTACACAATACAGAGGATTAACCCCTTAGGTTCCACAGTGAGTATAACAAGCATGCTTTACTGCATACACAGACTGATTTTACTGTTGTGGGGTTAGTAACACTTTAAGCTAGCATAGTTACTACTTTTGTAAAGAAAGCAAACAATGTGCCGTCTACTGGAACTTAGTTACATTATCTAATTAGAGATGTAAAGGGTGTTACTAGTGTGAAAGGGTCTAGAACATTCACATGTGACCATGACTGTTGATCTCTAAATAGACCCATTTCTTAGAAGACTTTATATAAAAGATCTTTGAATTCTTCAAGTGGGCAGAGGGGGTTTGGAACTTTATATAGCTAGCATTATTCGGGTAAAAGATCTGTGTAATTTCTCTTTTCTGTAAAGCACAGAAATGTTATTGTGCTGCTATGAACCCTTTTGTGACACCCACACTGCGTCAGTAAACCAGAAAAATAAATCTCTTTGTTAACTTTAATAATTTTTGTGTTTCCACAGGCTAAAGAATTTGCCCTTTAGCTTCACAAGACTGCAGCAGCTCACTGCTATGTGGCTGTCAGATAATCAGGTGGGGTGACACTTTCTCTGGGAGTAACTTCTGTCTTGCCTTGTGAAATATAGCCTGTTGTAGCTGAGAGATTTGACTTTCAGAAAAAGAGAGAGCTGTAACACATGTCTGTAGGAATCTGGTGAAATTGTAGTTGAATTAGTACAAAATGAGCCTGATGTGTACAGTATATTTTAAAAGGTCACAGTGTTGATTCAGAAACGTGTAAAGAATCTTGCAGAATTTTTGGATCAGCTCACTTCTGTTTCATAAAAATTACCTACCCTGTTTCCCCTAAAATAAGACCTAGCGTGATTGTCGGTGTTGGCTGCAATATAAGCCCTACCACCCAAATAAGCCCGACTCTGTTTCCTCAAAAATAAGCCCTACCCTGAAAAGAAGACCTACAAGGACTTTAACTAGGGCTTATTTAGGGGGTAGGGCTTTTATTGCAGCTATCACAGACAATCACACTAGGTCTTATTTTAGGGGAAACAGGGTATAACTGGCATCTCCAAATTTTCTAAACAAAGGGCCAGTTTACGGCCCTTCAGACTTTAGGGGGGCCAGAATGTGACCAGTGGGAGTAGAAAATGTTCCAGTCTCAGTGGGAGTAAACAATGTTACCATTGGTGTCAGTGGGAGGAATAGTGCCTCATCGTTGATGTCAATGGGAGAAATAGTGCTCCTAGTGCCAGGTAAAGGCGAACAAAGGGCCACTGGCCTATAACATAGCCCATATTTGTAATTGCAGGAAAACCACATTGTAAATATATATGGTTTATGATGTCTCAGCACCACTAATAATTATACACACTGCTATAGGTGCATAACCTTTGGTGCTAAAAGTAAGACCTGCTGCTGGATGATTAAAGAGGAAGTAAACCCTGGTGGGTTTTACTTCCCCCTTTATTTCCCTGCAAAGGTAAAGCCTAATGGGCTACTATGCATCGCATAGTTGCCCATTATGTGTCACCTGACACCGAAGCCCGCAACGTCTGTTCTCCCCACTAGCAGGGAGTGTCCATTTTCACCCCTCTTCCTTCCGGGGGCCACGAACTCCGGCTCTGTGACTGGCCGGAGTTACGTGACGTCACTTCCGTGCATGCGTGTGGGAGCCACGAGTCACGGCATGACCCCTATTAGTAATGGCGCGATGTTTCCTTTCTAAAGGGCACATGTGACAATGTCATCGGCACTCTGCTTTTTAGTAAATATCTCCTAAACCGTGGAGGTTTAGGAGTTTTTTTTTAAGCACCTACAGGTAAGCCTTAATATAGGCTTACTTGTAGGTAAAAGTGGTTGTACAGGGTGTACAACCACTTTAACAAAAAAAAAAAGCATTTTTGGAAAAGTTCCCTGATTTCCTTAGCCTTTAATACATTAGTAAGAAAACTAGTAATAGTAATCCAAAAATCGAAATATAGGAAAGCAATCAAATTGAAAGATAAAATGATCTGAAAAGAGTTCAATGTCTGAGCTATGAAAATGTATTGAGTTTTTTTTTTTAAATAAGACAATGCCTCTATGAACTAACCAAAATGTTCAAGCTGAATTCCAAGTATGGATTTAATAGCATTGTTCATTGATCCAGCTTGGACCAATTTAAGTATGTACATGCCATACATGTAGACTGGAAATCACTGTAATAGTCTCTGCTAATACAATGATCGCTGCTGTCTACCAGGTCTCAAACTTAATGTCATCACCCTATCTCTGCACCCCATCCAAATAGAGAACACATTGCCTTCATTGTGAAAATCGCATGGCATTCTGTGAATGGCACCCGAGCTGAGCAGTTGACCCCATGTAGTTACTATAAAGCAGGGCTGCCACTTGTCATAGGACCTGAAAGACATTGGCGATCACTGTAGTAGCAGAGACTACTAAAGTGATTTCCATCTTCCTGAGGGATCCCACCGTGTGCATATGTATACTTGCATTGGTCCAAAATTGGATCAATGTAATCATGCTATAAAATACATACCTGGAATTCATCTTTCATTTTTATGGTTAGGTGCATAGTTTACTATGTAGGTTTAAGCGTCCATTTATGAAAACTGGAGATAAAATGGGGCTCAGTCAGATTTCTTCTATTTTTTTGGTTAAATTAAGCCACTGGTCTGATTGCTTACTGTGGGAAGAGGTAAAACCTTTGTTTCCCCGCACTTTTTTTTTATTTTACATCTTGAACAAGATCTAAACAGCTCTGCGATTAAAAAACTGTTTAATGTTTGGATGGTAGCTCTTTTCAAGCTACATTGCTTTTCACTCAAGTGGCTCACGGCTTGAGGAATCTGCACTGCTGGTTGTTGTATTCAGACAGTCACAGCATCCCCGGCTACCTGAGTACCCCAACAGTAACGGTATCTGATAGGATGCAGTCACTGTTTGGCCAATCGTTTTTCCACCTGGTTCAGTCAACAGAGCCAACCATGGCTTAAATTGCAGTTGATTCAGCAGGAATAGGCTAAATTTATTTAATGTATTTTTGTCCAGTCTTTTTTTTTTTTTTATATATCAGAGATCTTTTTTATTGTTTGAGCCTTTTGTTACGCCGGTTTATTGGAACACTTCTGAAATTGTAAACATTCAATACTACTTATTCATAAAATATGTTTATTTGCAGTCCAAGCCCCTCATACCACTGCAGAAGGAGACTGATCCAGATTCTCAGAAAACTGTTCTAACTAACTATATGTTCCCTCAACAACCACGAACAGATGATGGTAAGGACAATGGGTGTGGGCCACTTAACATATATAGAGCACCGCAGTCTCCTTCACTTTCATTTGCGTAGCATTGAACTGTTTTGATAGATGCTAAAGAGTAAAATCAGTTAAGGTTATTTACATCTCTAAGGCTAGGTTCACACTGCTGCCATACAATTTTGATCCGACTTTCAGTGCGATTATGTAATCCTACTTGGATGCAACTTTGATAAGGTTTGTATATTCTATGGTGCCAAAGGCACTGGAATCGCACCACGGTAGTACAGGAACCTTTTCCAAAATCGCTTTGTGCGGTGTTGCATCGATGTGAATGGACACTATTGAAAGTAATGCGATTTCCCTTGTCATGTGATTCTGTCCGACTCGAGTCGCATCTAAATGTGCACTAGTGTGAATAATACCTGAAGGACTTCACTTATACTCTGCACTTAAATTCCCAGGTTATGGTTAAGGTACGTATAAGTGACTGCATTATGGGATATGTAACAAAACAAGTAGGAAGAGTCTTGATTGTAGAAGTAGGCTGAAGACTGAAAGATAGGTGGGAATTATGAAATTTCAATGGTTGTGGTCCTACAAGATGCAAGAAAGTTACTCAGCCCACCATACTTAGGAAAAATTGTTTTTGGGTATAGAAGCTGATAGTATGGCAATGAGTTTTGAGCAAAAACATGTTATATTTTAGTTCTTGGGGAAAAAGTTTAGGTTGGCTTGTTCTTAGTATGAATTTTCTTGCAGGCCGTGCAATGTGACGTACTGCTACATCGCTGCCTGCTTCTGGGTTTAGGTTGTGTGCATGCACGCCCCCCTGCAAACACTCACTGTGGTTGAACACAGCAGGAGTCTGTCAGCAAGTCCTGGCCAATAATTCATGGCCAGGACTTGCTGACCAGCTGTGTCCAATCACATCCCAGAGCCCTGTGTTGACAATCATTACAGGGCTCTGTACAGAGGGAACAATCCCTCTCTGCTAAGAAACAAAGAGATATGTTAGTAAAAGCAACGATAATACACACACTACACATTGTTAGGCACACATTTTAAGCCCTTGATCACCCTAGATGTTAACTCCTTCCCAGCCAGTGTCATTAGTACAGGTCTGGTCATGAAGGGGGTAAATCCTTCCTGGAGCTCAAGTGGTTATACAGTACTTGTTCCATCATGTGGATATTCACGTGAATCCAGGAATGATTTCATGCTCCAGCAGTTATAGAATTTTGCTTTGTTCTGAGATAACAATCCACTGCATTTGATATCCCGGTCACTGCAGCCTGGTATGCTAGATGTTTACAATGCAGATTAATCATTCCCTACCAGGTGAACAAGAGAGAATAAAGGCCAGGCAATTTTTTTATTTCTGTATTTTGATTTGTGATCAGAACAGGTGCAGTGATTTCAAAGGACCTACATAGTTAGGCTAGGTTTACACCTGCGGCAGTGTTTGCCACCCCTCTAACAAGTGATCTGTGGTAGATCGCATTTCAGAGGCATTTGACAGGCAGCAAGGGGTCAATATGTCACCTCATCACTGTCTGTTTTTAACCCTGTAAATACTGTACCACAACAATGCAACCATGTGCATTACACAGATTAATGCACATGGCCTGATGCATTACACATGGTTGCAGGGCGGTTGTGGTGCAGCCCCGATCACTTAAATGGGACACATTCAGTAGTAAGACTGCCTATGGAAAGTGACGGAGGGAGAATTTTTGCTATGGCCTCGGATCGAACCACCCACACCCAGATGAACTTGCACCCTAAGTGGGAGCTAAGGCTTACTCTTACCAGAGGCTTCAAATTTGTGCACTCTTTTTTTTTTTTTTTTTTTTTTATCATTGCCCTGGCACTCAACACTCTTTAAGAAGAAATATTCATGTACTGAGACTAAATGTAATTGTGGGGAAATCTGCCGAAACTAATTATGTGCCATCTACTAGTCTCTTGCTGCCTTCTCTTCTGGTAAACATTTAAAGCACTGATCTAATTTATTTGGTGCTCTGGCAGCTCTGTAAGCTCCCTCGGACCTCCAGGTAACTGTAGGACAGTAAGAACCCAGTGAGGGCTGCAGGGGTACAAACAATCAACACTCTTGGAGGTGTCCGTTTCTCATTTGACTTTGGTGGATGAGAACTCCTGAACAAAGTAATGTTCAGTAAAATGGACACTGGGAAAGGTGAGTTTTTATGGTTGTATTTTACAGGTAACCGGCAGGGTTGCTTTAAAGCTGAAGTTTAGTTAGTAATTCATTTTTTCTGCATCACTACCTGTAATGAAGTTCCACATCATGCAGGCAGCTGGATTCTGTAGAATTCTTCTGTGCAGGGATGCCCGGTCCTCGTCCTGAACATGCAGCTTTGAGAGAGTAAATGGCATGGGGTCTTCTGTGATCTTCAGCTGAAAAAGAAAACGAAAACATCAGGCGAATGACCAGATTCTCTCCCCCATTTACAGATGGGGTTACATACAGTGTAATTAGAGCACAGGTTTTTCTCCGTGAATGAAGGGGTTGGTCCCTGTCAGATCTTTTTCACTGCAGCTCACAGAAGACCCAGTGCTATTAAAGTTCAACAACAGGAAGAGAACCTGTCATCACTGCACAGAAGATTTCTACAGGATCCAGCTGCCTGACAGATGTGGAACATATGTCATTACAGGTATATAATGCGACTCCAGCCATAGGAGAAAAATATTTTTTTTTTATGTTGCACGTAGTTCTGCGAGTAACTGTGTATTGTCTTGTTGAGTACCTGAGTACCTGTGTTTTGTCTTGTTGAGTATTAGTGTCAGGAAGCTAGTTGTTAGGTAATTTGTACAGGGTATAATCCCCAATCCTCATTAAATTTAATAGGTACGATGCCCGGTAGTTGTGGAGAGGCAACTTGTTGTACATATTACAGTATGTATGCGTTCCTTGATCATCCGATTGAGGGTGAATACTGCTGTGCAATATGTAAGCACATTGTTTCCCTGGAAGCCCAGGTTCTGAATCTGGGGAAGCACTGAGAAGTCCCTCCATACTAAAGGAGAGCCAGGAACATAAACGAAAGGTTGCGGCTGGGCTCAGCACAGAGGCAGGTGGAGACAAAGAGGTGCAGGCACTAGCAAAGAGTAGATGGGTGACAGGAAGGGTAGAGGGGGAAGTGCCAGGGAGGCCGATCCAGGGCTGGAGCATTCCTATAAGTACACTCCATTGAGTGACATTGGTGAAACCAGTCAGGAACCAACACTGCTGGAGCTGAGGGACTCTCCTAGCTGCTGGGGGAAGAACTCCTCCAGTGAGAGTGGGGGGGGGGGGGGAGCCAGGGGAAAGAAAAGACAGATTCTGGTGGTAGGGGACTCAATTCTTAAAAAGACAGAGGCGCCAATTTGTAACAAAGACCTGAAGTGCGAACAGTATGTTGTCTACCGGATGCTCAGGTTCGGCACATCACGGATCTGGTGGACAGATTACTGGGCGAGGCTGGGGAAGACCCAGCTGTCATGGTGCATGTTAGCACCAATGACAAAGTCAGAGGCAGATGGAGTGTCCTAAAGAACGATTTTAGGGATTTAGGCTCTAAATTGAGGTCTAAAAGATCTGAACAAATTAATGGGGTGGGCAACTACATGGCAAATGAGGTTCAATGTAGAAAAATGTAAAATAATGCATTGAGGTAGCAAAAATATGAATGCAATCTATACACTGGCTGGGGGGAGAACCTCTAGGGGAATCTAGGATGGAAAAGAACCTGGGGGTCCTAGTAGATGACAGGCTCAGGAATGGCATTGAACTTATTCTCTCTGGAGAAGAGACATTTGAGAGTTGATATGATTTCAATATACAAATACCATACTGGTGACCCCACAATAGGGATAAAACTTTTTCGCAGAAGTGAGTATGAAAAGACTCGTGGCCACTCATTAAAATTAGAATAAAAGAGGTTTAACCTTAAATTATGTTGAGGGTTCTTTACTGTAAGAGCAGCAAGCATGTGGAATTCACTTCCACAGGCGGTGGTCTCAGTGGGGAGCATCGATAGTTTCAAGAAACTATTAGATAAGCACCTGAACGACCGCAACATGCAGGGATATACAATGTAATAATGAAATATAATCGCACACATAGGTTGGACTTGATGGTGTCTTTTTTGTGTCAGTAACTCTCAAAGTAAGAGGGTCAGCAAGACTTATAGGCAACTAGCCTTTTTCATAAGGAGAGATTAACAATGGTGGTCTTCATATTTCTTTTATGCAAGGTTTCCTTTAGCTGACACAAAAGCAGATTTATAACTTTAACATTTATTTTAAGCAGATTGAGACATGTTAAAGTAGTTTACGGGTCAATTTAGTTTTAAGGTTAGCTACATTAGACCTAACTGCTTACTTTAAAGCAAAAAATAAACCACAACAACCGTCTGCCTATGTGCCTTAAATCTTCTGTGATTAGTAGTCCTGCCATTGGTCCTAGATTCTGTTTTGAGGGAGATTAATGCTCTTTGTATTTGTTTTGGCAGTTATCTTCTCCTCTGACAATGAGAGTTTCAACCCCTCTTTGTGGGAAGAACAGCGGAAGCAGAGGGCTCAGGTTGCCTTTGAGTGTGACGAAGACAAGGATGAGAGAGAAGCTCCAGCAAGGGTCTGTATTTGTCACAAGATATAGTTTAAAGTTTGGTGGAATGAATGTAAGATATTTTGTATTAAAGTGGATGTAAACCCTCACGTATACCCAGTGAAGTGAACAGCCTCAGATGATATGACATAGGGACGAAACAAATCTCCTTACATAAGTTTTACGTGCAAATCGGCTGTCTTCATCTTTATATACTGTTTAGAAAGTGCACATGGTGTTAGATTTTTTTTCTTTCTGGTTAGCACTTCAGTGAAGCCTGAGCAGACAGCTGATTGGAGGAAAGGCACACACCCCCTCTCCTCATAGGTAGAGAATTTCAGCTCCGTTTGTTGAATTGTTCAGGACTCCGGCTGCTTTTATTATATGTGGCGGAGAACTTGTCAGGAGTTATGAGGCTGATAACAAAAGAATTGAGCAGGAGATGGCTACGGAACATAGTGCTTTGAAGAGAGATAAGAAAACACTGCAGATATAAATGCCCAGTTCAAATTTCATGAATCTGACTTGCATCCACTTTAAGAAGTAGAAGTATGCTTAAATTGCCTACATATAAACCAAATGGCTGTATTCTAGCCAAAATTGATTTTTTTTTTTTGTTTTAAGTTTTGTTTTGGATAGAATGGGAAAATTTTAGAACCCCTGTGGCATTTTTATGTTGCTACTATTGTTGATTTTACCTTAAATCTGTCTTGGTTGCCACAGGCACCTGGCCAGTATGTGAGGAACATCTGCCCAGTGGAAAAAGGCAGCTTGACAGCCTATTATCATGCACAATATTTTCTACCTAAGTTAAGAAATCCTATATATGTGTAGCACTAACCCCGGAAGGAGCTGCTGGTTAGATTTGGGCTTACTGTTACCTTCTTTTCTCCTCACTTCACGTCTAGGGGTGTCCCGTGGTAGATGGCCCAGTAACTCAAGAGACTGATAACAGATTCACTTAAAGGGATTTTATTTGCAGAACCTAGACAATAAACAGTCTCTTAAAATGGGATCAGAGGGTTGGAAAGGAAATTCAGGTACTCTTAGGCCGCGTACACACGCGGGGACTGTTCGCTGAAACTGTCCGCTGAAACCAAGTTTCAGCGGACAGTCCGCTCGTGTGTGGGCTTTCAGCGGACAGTTTCAGCGAACAGTCCGCTGAACAAGGTTTTTCGGAAATTCCGAAAAACTGTCCGCTGAAACCTTGTTTCAGCGGACAGTCCCCGCGTGTGTAGGCTTGTTCGTCAAACAAAGTTGCGCGCATGCTCAGAAAGGATTTTCACGCCGAAAGTTATAATGCAGTGTATAGGACGTCGTATTTTTCGTCCCGTCGTACGTGCCGTTCACGTCATCGCGCACGGTTTCAGCAAACTGTTCGTCCGTCGTGTGTGGCCATGTCCGTCCATGCTAATTTTGAGCGGACTGTTTGCCGAAACTGTTTGACGGACAAAGTTGGGCGAACAGTCCCCGCGTGTGTACGCGGCCTTAGTGTCAAAGTTAGGTATTGAAGAACTTGCTTACTTTGACTGCATCCAGAGAATAGCCATTCACAACTGGATGATCACTCAAGTTGGACAGTCCTTCTCTCACAAGGCCTAGCAGCCAACAAGTTGCTTACTCAGGAACAAGTCTGCCACAGACGTTGTAGAGCATACAAGATATGTCTCTGCCACAGACGTTGTTGAAGAACACGTAGGAAAACTAAACTTAAAGAACACTCGTAGGATATCTGGATCTTTCAGCCATAAACTAAGAAACCAACCCGTACGTGGTCTTCTTATGAAGAGTCCTCCCTGGAATGCTTGAAGTCACTGGGTCTCTCCCAAACCGGAGACAGCACCCAAACACCTCAGAATCCTCCTTTAGTTTCCTTGCCTCGGGCTAGCCAGCCCCTAGACATCAAGATCGGGTGGATCCGCACCCCAGACCATAGCCTTCCTGGGGGCTGGTCAGGAGGACCAGGGCTATGAAGTCAGTACAACATTCTGGACCGGAACCCCAAACCACGTGACGTCCACATCTTAAATGCCCTTTCCCTGAAAGCACAGCAAGAGCGCCACTCCCACTGGGCGGGCTCTGAGAGAGCGTAACTTGAGCATCCAACCAGACCATAGTTCCATACCTGTCAGAAGAGACAGTGCCCCCTGTGGCCAGGCGGAACATCTCATAGTCCAATCAAACTGATGCTGAAGTCCAAATTTAGACAATTTTACCAAAACCAAACTGCAGTTCAGGCATAACTTTAACTTTGAAGGATCCGCCGCTACATATGATGCAATTTTTTTTTTGTTGTTTTTTTTTAATGCTTGGAGGAATTGAAAGTGTTGAATGTAAAATGGTAATGATTGATTATTGAGGTATGGTTTCTTCTTTAAAGCCCTAGTAAAAATCAGTGCTGGCCATACAAATGATGTTTTGGCAATCTTGATTTAAGAATATATTACTATATATTCTTGCCCCACATCAGTTACTATAGAACACTCTCTCTTATTTTACAGTGAGTGAGCTCAGCAACAAGTGTTCCGTGCACACTTTTACTAGTAACAAGAGTGATTAAATTCCTGTACACGTAGGCTCAACATCGGGCGGTATTGGCCAGTTCAATAGAAAATGGCCGACATTCGGACTAGCCTTTTTTTTAATTTTGTTGTTCAGCTCAGCGGGCTGAGTGAATAAGCTTAAGAGGAGCCGCTGTAATAACTATTCAATGTTAGTACAGTGATCTTCCCCCCACTGAGCTTTTGTGTTCTGACAGGGGGACAGCCCCCCTACCAGAACACGCCAGTCGGCACTCTCAGCCATTGGCCATTGAGAGTGCTAATCAGATGCTGATCGACAGACCTGTTTTGGTTACGTCCCTTCGACAGAAGATGGATCAGCTGCTGTACACGTGAGCTGAATGTCTATTTCTATTGAACAGGCTGTTACTGCCCGATGTTTGGCCTGTGTGTACGGGTGTTTAGTACAGCGGCTCCTCTCGAGTGCTTCAGTTTTTTTCATTCAGCCCACTGGATTGAACAAAGAAAAACTGCTAGTGTGTAGCAGGTTTTACAGTGCATCTGGAAAGTGTTCAACGCTTCACTTTTTCCCCAATTTGTTATGTTACAGCCTTATTCCATAATGGATTAAGTGCATTATTTTCTTCAAAAATTCTACAAACAATATCCAATAAAGACAATGTGAGAGAAGTTTGTTTGAAATCTTTGCAAATTGATAAAAAATAAATAAAAATCCCATGTACAAGTATTTACAGCCTTTGCGCATTACATTGTGCACCTTTGGCACCAATTACAGCCTCAAGTCTTTTTGTATAATGCTACAAGCTTGGCACAGCTATTTTTGGGCAGTTTCTCCCATTCTTTGCAGGACCTCCCAAGCTCCATCAGGTTGGATGGGGAGTGTTGCTGCACAGCCATTTTCAGATCTCTCCAGAGATGTTCAATTGGCTTTAAAGTGGATGTAAACCCAATGTCATCCTTTCTAACCTACTGCCATAGGGGTTATCTAGAAGGATATACATGCCACCTGCATGTATCTTTACCTGTCAAATGTCTCCCCTCTGTCTGCTATGAGACCCGAAAAACTGCATATTCTGTGGGTGGGTCTGTTGTCTGGAGCTCGGTGGATGGAGTCATGATGTCGGTAGACTCCCCACCCACCTTTACACTCCCCTTGCCAATATGCATATTCTCCAGTCCAGTGTATTTCTTACACTGAACTTCTGCTATGATCTCTAACATCCAGTGAAAAGACAGGAAAGTAACCACATATGAGTTCAGCATGCCAAATCATGCTGAGGTGGGGAACATCCAATTCTGGCAGAGCAGCAGAAGAAAGGCGTGGGAGGGAATTAAATAAGAATGCATGTCTATTAGGCTAGTGCATGAGATATGTAAATCACCTGTCACTCACAGCAAGTGGGAGGATTTGACAAAGTTTTTCTCTGTTTGTCAAGATTTATCTCACTGAGCAATAAAAGAGGATTGCTCAGAGATGGATTAACTCTTTGTGGCAAGACTGGGCTCAAATGATAGGAAATCTTATACTCTACATTATGACATAAAAAAAAATGTTGGGTTTACATCCATTTTAAGTCTGGGCTCTGGCTGGACCACTCAAGGACATTCACAGGGTTGTCACGTAGCAACTCCTTTGTTATCTTGGCTGTGTGGTTAGGGTTGTTGTCCTGTTGGAAGATGAACCTTTGCTTCAGTTTGAGGTCCAGAGCACTCTGGAGCAGGTTTTCATGTCTCTGTACATTGCTGCATTAGTTTTTCCCTCAATCCTGACTAGTCTCCCAGTTCCTGCCTCTGGAAAACATCCCCACAGCATGATGCTGCCACCACCATGCTTAACTGTAGGGATGGTATTGACCAGGTGATGAGTGGTACCTGGTTTCCTCCAGGCATGACGCTTGCCATTCAGGCCAAAGAGTTCAATCTTTGTTTCATCAGACCAGAGAATTTTGTTTCTCACTGTCTGAAAGTCCTTCAGGTGCCATTTAGAAAACTCCAAGCGGGCTGTCATGTGCCTTTTACTGAGGAGTGGCTTCCGTCTGGCCACTCTACCATACAGATCTGATTAGTGGAGTGCTGCAGAGATGGTGGTTCTTCTGGAAGGTTCTCCTCTCTCCACAGAGAAATGCTGGAGCTCTGTCAGAGTGACCATCGGGTTCTTGGTCACCTCCCTAAAGCCCTTTTCCTCAAAAACTCAGTTTGGCCGGGTGGGCCGATCTAGGAAGAGCCCTGGTAGTTCCAAATTTCTTCCATTTATGGATGATGGAGGCCACTGTGCTCATTGGGACCTGCAGAAATGTTTCTGTACAATTCCCCAGATCTGTGCCTCGATACAATCCTGTCTCGGAGGTCTACAGACAATTTTTTGGACTTCATTGCTTGGTTTGTGGTCTGACATGCACTGTTAAGTCTGGGTCCTTTATATAGACAGGTGTGTGCCTTTCCTAATCATGTCCAATCAACTGAATTTGCCACAGGTGGACTCAAGATGTAGAAACATCTCAAGGATGATCAGTGGAAAAGGGATGCACCTGAGCTCAATTTTGACAGTCGTGGCAAAGGCTGTGAATTCTTATGTACATGTTTTTTTTTTGTTTTTTTTAATACATTTGCAAAGATTTCAAACTTTCTTTCACATTGTCATTATGGGGTATTGTTTGTAGCATTTAGAAAATAATTTCATCCATTTTGGAATAAGGCTGTAACATAAAATATGGAAAAAGTGAAGCGCTGTGAATACTTTCTGGATGCACTGTAGGTAGTGGCGGTGTGGAGTAAAATCAAAAGTGCTAGCAGGTGGTAGATTTTTTTTTTATTTCAGGGCCTCCTTTTCAGTTTGTACTGGTGTGTCAGTCTTTAAGTGAGCAAAGCTCCTTTAGCAGGAATATATACTACAAAACATTGTGTGAGTGTCCTCATTTCAATTGTATGATCTTCTGTACTCCAGGAAGGAAACTTGAAGCGGTATCCAACACCATACCCAGATGAGTTGAAGAACATGGTCAAAACGGTTCAGACTATTGTACACCGGTTGAAAGAAGAAGAGAAGGGTGAGGGGGCGAATAAAGAGCCAAAGAATGAAGTTCAACCTCTCCTGAAGGACACAGCAGTGAAGGTAAGACATTTATTCTAAAGAATATTGCATCTCATGCCTACATTTAGTAACTTTCATAAAAGTTGGCCAATTCTTTGCTTTCTGTGTATTGATGGGTCATAAGGTACAGTAGAAAGTATACAAATACTGCACTTTAGAGCCATTTTACTCTCAGAATACCGGTGTGGTATTTTTTTTTTCTTTTGAACTATTTACTAATACTTATTAAATCAGAAAAGCAAATTACCTGATTGAGAGACAATTGAAGTGAAACCATCTTCCTCATATTAGGTTCTCAAATTATATGATGTGCTTGCTTAACACACCCTATTAGTAACTTGCACTAGCATGCTTATTGTAACTTTCTTACAAAAAAGGAACAAAACATGGAGGAGGAAAACATGTGTAAAGTATAAAGCTCCACCTGCTGCTTGGATTTAAGACCCAATACACACTATTAGATTTTCTGCAGATTTTTGTCTTCATATTTACCAAAACCATGTAGTGCAAGGGCCTTCCTGATCATGCATACAAATTGAAACTCTTAAGGTCTGCCCTTCTATTATATGGTTTTGGTAAATCTGAAGACAAAAATCTGCAGAAAACCTCATAGTGCGTAGGGGGTCTAAGATTGTATAATATGCAGCATTTCACACTTTTCTCACCGCAAAAAAAAATTGCAATGCAAAATTTTTTATTTTTCATTTCTGACACTGATAAATATTAACATTATGTAGAAAAAAAATACAATACATTCCTTTAACCATATTTACTCCAGATGTATTTGTTCATTTTGGGATCATCTGTGGAGTATTGCAGAGTAGTGTTGCTCAGTAGTTGAACTGAGGTGGAAAATATTTTATTAGTATTTCAGAAAATCAAGTTAAGCATAATGTCTGTTGTCCCATAAATCTACTTCAACACCACCCTGATTCTAATGTAATTTGCCTTTGTAATAGCTTTTATTTTACCCATGCTTAATTTTATTTGTGTCTAGACGCTGGAGTCCGCTCCAGCTAAGCCTGAGGATGAAGAAAAGGAAAAGCTCCTTGTCGGGAACTGCATACAGAAAGCAAGTGATCCAGAAACTAAAAAAAGCATTGAAAATTCACAGCTGAATAACCTTGTTAAAAATGTCTGGAATGCAAAAACCATTGTCAACCATGATGAGACACTTGAGGTATGGCTTTGTGTCTTCAGAAAGCATTGTCTTGTTGATCTTATAGCCCTCAGTAGTTTAACATAGTCTAAATTACTTAGAATTTTTGTTTATGAATGTTTCTACAATGGATGTCTTTTACCACCCAGAGCATATAGCGTTTGTGCTACACAAGAAGAGAGACTCATCCTATATGTATGAGAAATTGCAGTAAAGAGGGGAAGGCATTTGGCATTGGAGCCTAAAAAGTTATTTGGAAAACATGGACTAGGTTTGTAGTAACAGGAAAACGTGAATAAAGAAAAAAGTCTTAGCAATTGTGGTTCCATAGCTTTATCCTTCTGCAGAATTGGCATGGCAGTAACTGCAAACTTGTAAAGATTATATGTAAAATAACTGTTGACATAAGTCGGCAACAGCAATTATAAAGCTACAGTGACTATTCACAGCTTTATTGTACATGCAGGCATCATGTATGGTATGTACGTAAATCCAAGATCTGTTTTTCAGTTTTGTTTTTATTAAAGTGGAAGATGAGGCTAATGCTAACTATGCCTAAAAATGTTCACACCATATATAAAAAAAGATCTGTAAATTTGCCAATTTTATCCAGCTCCTGTCCAGTCACATGGTCATATGGCTTCAACTCTCCTGTGTCAGTGAGCAACTCCTGCAGGGGAGAGCAGGGAATGCCGACAATAGTTGGGCCATGGGAGCCTAAGGGGGAAGCCATATCTCCAGGAACTGTCGACCCCTCCCTTATACAGGAGAGCCAGAGCTGCAGGCTCATGTGCCTGGACAAGATTAAAACCAGGGAAATATACAGATCTTTTTTATGCAGAATCGGTAGAGGAGGTGGAGGGAACACTTTTAGAAATTCTGTTACCCACAATTTCTTTAAGCAACAGCAGGCCGATGCTGTCTCGCAATTACCAGCTTAAAGCAGGATTTCAGCCTTTTTTTTTTTTTTTTTTTTTTTTTTTTTTTTAAAAGACACCTGTGACACTCTTACTAATATCTGTTTAACAAGGTGATTATATGCAATGCCACTGTTGTAGTTATGCATTTTGTGGAAAACAAACCACCTCCATTTCCTGTGTGCTCCCATCATAATTGTGGGCATGTGAAGCCCTCTAGTGTATTCTTACAGGATAAGGTGCTTCTGGCTACCCAGCATGCAGCATCCACAAGGCGCGGAGCACGGATTGTTAATGGGGTTGCCATCATAGCGGCGCTCATCACCGTCTTTCATTGCGTCATTTCCTGTTTGGAAATAACACTATGCTAACAGGCAGGGATGTCCACTGACTCCTGAGACTGATGACACACATCTCCTAGGAGCCAAGGTGACCCAGGAAATTACGCACCTCGCTGCGGCGGTGCTAAATAAGAGGAAAACAGATTACCCCATGGAAACGGGGTAAATCAAGCCAAAAATAACGTCCAATGTTGTTTTAACTTGTTGCTGGAAATGTGGGTGGAACTCCGCTTTAATGCTGTCTGTCTGATGTGCATGCTGATGGCAGGTTCTCCAGTGAAAAATAATATATCTCATTCAAAAACTCGCACTGGACAGTTAACTAAAATCGAGAAATATAAATAAACAAAAATGAATAGGAAGACCGTAGCTGCTACACAAAAGTGCTACAATGAAAAATATATAAAGCAGCCTATATCAAGCAATATACATCCTAATAAACTGTACCTACTGTGTCAATGTTAAGAGAGAACAAAAAACATTAAAATCTAAAAGTGCTCAGGTGCTTCAGTGAAAAGTGCAATGGTGCTCCAAAACTTTTGAATCAGTGAAGATGCTCCCCCTTATGGTGTCCCCACTCACCAAAATGATTGGATCCTCAGCTTCGCAGTCTGGGATCAAAAAAGCATTGATCAAATGATCTGGGGATATGCTGGATGGTTCCTTAGTAAAATCTTGCAGGGAGATGTTTTAAGACCAGAAGGATATATACCCCTAGGGACCCCCTACCACACCCCAATCATTCATAAACATAAGTGAGAAATCATCACATTAGCAAGAAGTATCAGACATCAGAACCATTGAGCTATCATAAAGCCATTTGGAAGGATAAATACACTTTAAGCCCTTCCCACCCAATGTACACACAGTAGTGGGTTTCAACATAGAGCTGCTGCATATATGTGTACAGCTGGTGTCATATTTTTTTTGTGCTGTCAGACAGCATCCTGGTCACTGTTTACACTAGGGAGCCAGTGGAGTGGGCTTCCAATCACGTACTCACAGCCAGTCATTGATCACATGACCAGACAGCCCACACATTACAAACTTTTAAAAGGGTGAGACGCCTTTCTATTTTCTCTTTATGAGCAACAATCAGATTTCACGTGACCATCAAAACAAGATTGGATGGAGCTGCTTTTTACTCTGCTGAAATCTTATTAATGTACTTACTGTTTTTCGGCCATGCTTACTAGCAATTTGACACCCTCGATACCTTGAATAAAGATAGAATAAAACTGTTGATCCCCCTTCAACTCCCCTTTTTTATTGTACGGATGTCTTTGAACTTGTCTTTCAAGCTGTGCCAAGCTTATGTCTTATCATTTATATTTCAATTCAATAAAGCACTGAACAGCCTAAAGAGCGACTTTGTTCAACATTCAGGAGATTTTAAAGAAGGATGCCAGGGTATAGTGTATATAAAGCATCCCATGCTTTGTTATACATTTTCTGTGCTATAGATGAACTAGGAAGCATACTAGTAGAATGCCGACTGCTAATAACAGAGCAAGGACTTTATTGTAGAACAGAAACCTTTTATTGGGAGACGAATACTGCAGACTTTTGAGACAGCTCAATTCGCTTCTTTCAGGCACAGTAACAGTATGATGAGGCCTTAGGACAGAATGTGTCAGGGCGAATTGTTTAAGTTGCTCTTGGCATTCATTTATCTTCTCATTTTCATTCCGCCAGTGCTAGTTAGAAGATGAATCGGGGACACTGATTACTTCTAAAGTTGCAAGCCTGTAAGAGAGGCCTCATGATCACAATGTCAGTAACAAGAGATGCTTTTTGATATTCCAGATGGTATTTTTCTGCGATTTGTAAATTCGATAAACTGCTGTGGGGCAAAGAAAAGTTCATTCTTGCTATTGACATTTTGATATATGATTTATGAAAACCTGGTGGAACTATACCCAGACACATCGTGTCTTTTTTTTTTTTTTCTTTGGGAAAATTTAAATATTTGTTCTTATGAGGACAGCTCCACTGTCACCACTGCAACCAACTAATCAGACTGTATCCTTTTTGGAATGTTAGAACACGTGGTTGCTGTGGGCGACAACTCCAATTTACTTCAAATCGCTGCAACTTTAGCATTTCCGTGTATAGGCAACAGAACCCTTGTTACCTTTCCGAACCATGTTTCTTAAACATTATGATCTTTTTCTTGAATTATTGCAGCAAGAATCGGAAGATTTGTCATGTGATGACGAGATGAAGATGGCTGAAATGCGGCCGCCGCTTATAGAGACATCCATGAATCAACCAAAAGTGGTGGCACTAGGCAACAACAAGAAAGGTGAGCTCTGCCATACACAGACCAACAAAACAAGTGATTTAACAGATTCAAATGCTGCGTGTAACAGGTGGACTTTATATTGACTGGAATGTTTGAAGCTGATGTTAAAATGTAGAGAAGTGATCGCTCCCTCTTCTATGAAGAGAAGGGATCAGATATTTCATTAGAAGTCACAATGGGTACAATACTTACAGTGTGGATTAGCAAATCCCATATTGCTTGTCTTTCTCTAGGAAAAATCTGTTCCCCTGTAAGTCTCCACTCCAGCATGCATTTCCAGGTACCCAGAATTCAATATGGAGAAACCGGCTTTAAGGATAATTCACTTTTGTAGGAGCCTGGAAAGAGCATTTCACCCCTGGTCACCCATGCAGGACTCCTACAAACTGTCAGTGTAAGCTGTCTGCCTAAACATTATACAGCCAGGCAGTTTTACAAAGACAGGAAGACTCAATGAACTACTAGCACGCTCAACGGGGCCCTGGTAATTCTTTGAGAACAGTACTTGTAGTCCCACACAGCCACTCTCTTTTTCAATAGTGACAGCAGGTACGGGGAGAAGAAGAAAAAAAACAGGTGGAACTTGTTCCCAAAGGTGAACTTACCCTTTAAAGCAGGGGTAGGAAACCTTAGAGAGGTGGCGATCCGACTGAACAACACAGGAGAAGTCAAAGATCACTGGTCACAGGGTCTCAAAACCTCTAAATGCAGGATTACAGTGTCGCGATCATGTGCATTGCACAGCAATCATGGGTTTAAATTGGGTGGTGAGAACACAATATTTCACCTCCTCACCACCTATCAATACACACTTGGATCGCTTTTGAGAGGAGCAGCACTTGTGTTCATTCACACGTAAAGTTAGGGGGTAGTAAACCAGCAGAATATCATAGAAGTCTATGGCTAAGCACAGCAAACCCACAGAGAAGCTGCACTGCACCACATAGTGTGTATAAACCAAAGCACGTCAGTGTGAAAGCAGACCTATACTAGAATGCCCAGTTTATTGCTTCACACTGACCTGAAAATCTCTTCTTTCCTACTGCTGGCACCACTCTGGAGACCGATAGCCACGATAAGAGGTGGAGTGCAGTTGGTATCACTCCACAAGGGACAGGAGCCAGCACTGCAGAGGAGGCATCACGTATGCTGCTCTTGCTCCCTTCTACAGCTCCAACTTTACAAGTAGTCCCTCTACATTGCACTCTGATGCTCCGGAATGGCAGTTCATCAAACCCAGACTGAGATCTACCAGCCACCTGTCGGTACCTGTAGATCACGATAACCGGGTCCCGCGGACTCGATATTAATAAAAATGCCATAAAACTATCCCCTATTTTGTAAACGCTATAACTTTTGCGCAAACCAATCAATAAACACTTATTGCGTTTTTTTGTTTTTTTACCAAAAATATGTAGAAGAATACGTATTGGCATAAACTGAGGGCATAACATTTTTTTTATATATTTTTGGGGGATATTTATTATAACAAAAAGTAAAAAATAATGCGTTTTTTTCAAAATTGTCACTCTATTTTTGTTTATAGCGCAAAAAATAAAAACAGCAGGGGTGATCAAATACCACCAAAAGAGAGCTCTATTTGTGGGGAAAAAAAGGACGTCAATTTTGTTTGGGAGCCACGTCACGCGACCGTGCAATTGTCAGATAAAGCGACGCAGTGCCGAACCGCAAAAAGTGGTCTGGTCTTTGACCAGCAAAATGGTCCGGGCCTGAAGTGGTTAAAGTGTGTGTCAAGCCAAAAAAAAATTTAGTGCTGGGTATAGGGAGTTCTAATTCTTCCCCACTCCATCCAAAACCGGAAAAAAATAAACCTTTTGACTTGACATACACACTTAACTGCGCACCTTGCTTAAGAGCTAATTCAGAAAGGGATGATCTACACGCCATGATTAAAACCAAATCAAAGGCTTTATTCTATCTTTCAAAAACAATGAATATTGGTGTCAGAAGGCTCCATTCCTACAGCTGAAAAGGACAGGTAGGTTACAGCTTCTGTCATGGTTGGAACTGCAGCCCTTGTTTGTTGATTTCACTATATGTCATGTGCATTGTTCAACATATTTTGTTATGTGCTTTGTTCAATATAAAGAAGTTAATTTGTTCATATATTGCTAGGAACAAATATTGAGTAATATTTGTTAATTTAAATACATTAGACTGTTAATATAATCCTGTATAGTTTGCTGGATACCATTGCTCTTTGCACTTTAAAGAAGAAAATAAATTAACTACTGAAATCAATAATATTCACTAACAATTTTACTTGCAGAATTTTCACTGGCTGTGCCATTAATATGCAGCTCAGTCCCTTACATCAACACATACTATGTAAATGTACACAATATACACTTTAAACTGGCGCAAAAAAAAAAATCACAAAAATCACTGAATCACAAATTCTAATAAAAAGGTTAAAACACACATTAAAGTCCATAGTACATCCGTGGGTATGTGAGAAACAATTACATATGGATGTGTATCTGAACAGGAGTAGTGGTAGGCGCCAGCTGTCTTCAGAGTATAGCCAGCTCTGTGTGAACAAGAAGGGAGAAGAAAAGGGGGAAGCACCACTAAGAGATTAAAAGGCTTTATTAGCACAACTGAACAACACTTACAGGATGAAAGGTAATTCAGGCTCCTAAGTCCAAGGATGAAGGAGATGTTCAGCCTATTTGGCGTCCATATGGGCATACCCTCACTCTCAATGCTGTGTGGATAGATGGATGCTGTCTTCAGCATCCTGTGGCCACCAGGAAGTGGGACCCAACAACCAGTGTGGCACGTGGCCAGAAATGATGTCAGCGAAAATTAGGTGAGGCTGGGCAGGATGGAAGAGTGGGCTAGAGAATAGGCCTATTCTATCTATCTATCTATCTATCTATCTATCTATCTATCTATCTATCTATCTATCTATCTATATATATATATATATATAATGTCAGTTGTTTTTGACGAAGCACCTATTGAGGTATCATCACAATATAGGTGACACTGTGAAGCTGCACATTGCCGTTTTTTACTGCTTGCCAATAAATTGTATTTGTTTTTTTTAAATACTACTTCAGAATTACCCTTTGTTACCCATAGTAACCGCTATGCTTTCCCAATGACTGTCATTGGGATAACCCCCTTTTTTTTGTTTATGGTTACGGCGACAATACCTCACGTGGTGAGTGGTAGAGAAGTATTATATTAATCAACGGGACTCTTGCTATACCCGTTGTTTTTTTGCCTTGGTTGGTGTTTGTTACTTAGACCTACTCGGTTGTAGCATAATGAGTAATAGCTGCACTTAGAAGCTAGGAAGCCGTAAATAATAATCCTGTAGTGTTACATGGTTGATTGGTACACAGTGCATAGAACTCTTCTTTAATATTAGCTCAGTCTTTCCACTGCCTTTATTTTTTTGTTAGATAAATTGCTGTAAACTTTTTTTTTTTTTTTTTTTTTTTTTTTGTGTTTTGGCAGCTTGCCTGATGCTGACTGACATGATCTTTTGGCTTTCAGATGATATTAAAGATGCAGACTCTTTATCGGATGAAATTACCCAAAACAGCAATCAGAACAACAGTAATTGTTCCTCACCATCCCGTATGTCAGACTCAGTCTCATTGAACACCGTCAGCAGTCATGATACCTCCCTGTGCTCGCCAGAAAAGGAATCCAGAATTACGACCAGCGTTAAATTAAGGTCTGTATGCAATATTGATACTATTGTGCCTTAAGACGTGTAGAGGGAAGACAGCCTACCTACTCAGGGAAGATGTGAAAAAACAATAGCAAGGTGACGTGTGTGCCTAGTTATTTTCTGTACAAGCCGTCAGAACAAAATTTAGCTTTGGGTACTATATTTGTGAATATTTTCTATCCATCTTGTATTATGATACACAATATGCATGCATTCATGAAAAGCAAAAATACAATACAAACATTTCTTTTAGCTGTTTTGCTGCAAACATAAATGTATTTTCTTCCCTATAAAAGCTGCAAAAATGTTATACCTGTAACAGATAATTAAAGTCTGCCATAGACTGTTCAAATCTCTGCCGATTCAGCAGGGACCGGCCAAGATTCGAACCATGTTTTGACAGGCTGATTGTACCCAAGATCAACTTCGGTACAACCAGCCCGTTGGGCATTTTATGCGATTATTGCTAGCGACTATAGCACCTAGCAATACACACTGTGTTCTCCCAGCCGGGAAGGCTCCCCAGTCCCACCCGTCCCTCCACTGTGAAAACACAATAGCTCTGTGGGAGGATTTCCCCCATCAGCACTGATGGGGTAAACAAGTGATTTTCTTTCCTGCAACTCATGACAATCCATCTATGGCCAGCTTTATTTACATATTTATTTTCTAAGAAGGTTGTACAACCTTTAATCAAGGTAATACTAGGCCTCACAGTCTTGTGTTCTGCTTACAGACAAGAAGATGAAAACTTGAACAACCTTTTGCATAATGGAGGAAAACTGAATGCTGTTGGTGAGAGACAGATCACAGAGATCCCATCACTGGACAGTGAAGAGAACTTGGTTCAAGAGAAGAGGGTCAATAATACCGACAAACCACACAACTTGAACCAAATCAACATAAACAATAACCTTACAAATGATGAAAGCTTGCATTCGGATTCTCCAAAGAAACAGCTTATCTCACAGCAATTGAGGTCTGGAGAGGCAATTTTGAACAATAATGAGAAACGGGAGGCTGAACCCCTGGAAAACAGGAAAGCCTACCCCAATATGTGTGCAATTAATAAGGTTAATGGACACTCTGCAGATGAGGATATGTCTCCAGATATGAGTGAGCCTGTCAGGAGCGCGTCAGAGGATTCAGTGCCTTCTTTTGACATGTGTGTTTCAAAGAGCACAGATGATTTGTCTCCACAGATGGGAGAGCCTGTGGGTCATGTTGTGAAATCTCACAGCATAACCAACATTGAGATGGGAGAGTTAAGGATCTATGACATCCTGAGTGACAGCGGCTCTCCGCAATCATCGTATGTTGGCAAGATGGCATCGGCAAGTGCTGAAGGACAGAATATTGTTAGGAGCAAGTCAGCAACTTTGCTGTATGATCAGCCATTGCAGGTGTTCTCTGGTTCGTCTTCCTCATCGGATCTGGTATCCACCGGAAAGAAAACTGTGTTCAAATTTGATTCCAACCACAACCCTGAGGGGCCATATTCCATGAGAGGTCCACCAGGTTCCCAAATGTCTGCTGTGCCTCAGTATAATGTTCAGTACAGTAGCAGTAGTGCTACAGCCAAAGACAATTTGTGGAACCAGAAACAAATGGCCTCAATGGATCAAGGAGCCTTACCTCCTCCGCGCTTCCATCTGTCCGACAGCGTAGATAGCCCCAGTTACATAAAACACTCTGCCAATATGAACTTTTCTAATCATAACAATGTGAGGGCAAGTAACATGTATGGTGTGCACCAGAGGATGGGGCCAAGGCACGTGGAGGCATGGGCAATGTCCCAGAATGATCGGCTCCATCAGGGAGTAAGCCGCAACACGCTGCAGAGACAGGGCAGCGTCTCTTCTAACGCTTCTATGTCCCTGGGCGATACAGGGCCCGCAAGGAGGATTGTTGTACCTGAAGGGGACTACATGACTTACAGGGACATACATTCAATGGGCCGACCTTCACACTTGATACCAGGCCCACAGAGACCGCTCTCAGCCAGGACATATAGCATTGATGGTCCTAATGTACCCAGACCACAGAGTGCACGGCCTTCAGTTAACGATATTCCTGAGAGAACAATGTCTGTCAGTGATTTCAACTACTCTCGGACTAGTCCCAAAAAACCAAATGCTAGGGTTAGTTCTGAACACTCCTTACTGGACCCTCCAGGTAGAGGTAAGGTACCTCATGACTGGAGAGAACAGGTCTTGCGGCACATAGAGGCGAAGAAGCTTGAAAAGGTAAGAGTGAAAAATGTACTTAAAAACTTCTATTCAAATCTTAAATTCCAGAAACCCCCATTACCGAGTGTGATGTCGTAAAGAACTGTCTGCACTGCTCATAGAGATCAGTCAGTTCTGACTAAGAAATGAGCGTGGTCTAAAAATGAAAGTCTGATTGGCTACTGTGGACAGCACTCCATTTTATTTAAATTTTGTCTAATTTTACAAAAGATACCAAACAAAAGAGCAATGTATGTGGTTTATATTTAAGAAACAGAACTGCTGTAGTTAATAAGTGCAGGCATCCTGAGGAGCAACTGTCTGATGCATCCGTGGCTGTTATGGCTAGATCCTGTCCATTCTGACTGGTAATTCTGTGCAGTGTCGCAGTTTACCTTCTAAGATTCCAATGCACATGTTCCTGAAGAAATGGCTGTGTGTGTAAGTGGTTGCTGAAGCTACCACCAGGTGGAACTGAAGATAGAGTAAGACAATGTCACCAGTACACCTTGGATCTCCAGAATGGATCCAAAGCTTTATTCAGCCATCACATTGTTACAGCAGAAGCAACATTTTGGTTCCTTACAGGACCCTTTTCATGGGGCATGTCACATGCCTGATGAAGGGGTCCTGTGAGGATCCAAAATGTTGCTTCTGCTGTAACAATGTGATGGCTGAATAAAGCTTTGGATCCATTCTGGAGATCCATGGTGTGCTTGTGACATTCTCTGGGGATGTACTTCCCCACACATTCCTATTTGTCCATCATGATGACGGGAAGTGTGAACGAGACAGAAAGCATCAAGCATGTTCTGGCACTTCTGAAAATGCTGAGGCTTTGCATCCTGGAGGTCCAGGCATCCAGAGCTGCAGTTGTCTGAAGCAGCCGTGTCTATTATGGCTAAATCCTGTCCTTTCTGACTGGTAATAATGCGCGGTGCCACAGAAAGCATCAAGCATGTTCTGGCACTTCTAGTACTGAAACTTTGCCTGTCAGAATGGCCCAGCATTCAGCCATAACCGCAAGGTTTTATTTGGGTCTGCACTTTATAACTACAACAGTTTTTATTCCTCGCCCCTTCCATGATATGACAGATTCTGTAAAATGTTTTCTACATTTTATTTTTCTAGATTCATTTTAACTTTGTCTGAAATAGCTGAAATGGTATATAACCTTGCCATACTGGTATAGGGGCACATTATAGACTATTGTTCTGTTCACTAATTTAGTAGATGTGATATTCAGTGACCACAGATGTCAGATGCTTGAGCGCTGCATTGTCATTTTGAATGAGGTGCACGTTTGTTTTTATATCTACATCAAGTGTTCAGAGCCACATCAATATCTTCTCATTATGCAGCCCCTATTTAAATATAAAGGTAGAACTATAGGCAAAACTTCTTTTTTTTTTTCATTTTGGATGAAGTAAGGCTGGGTTCACACTGATTTGGTCTGCTGCATCGCATGTCATTTGTGCATGAATCGCACCAAATTCCTGTACAAATGACATGCAAATTAGGTGCAGTGCGAATTGAGCTATACATTATGTATAGCTCAGTTCGCACTAGATCTGCACCAAAAATGTGCAGGACACTTTTTTTTTTTTTGTCCACACTGGAATTGGATCACATGGGTGTTCAGACCCATGTGATCCGATTCCACAGTTCCCCTCCTTTTGCAAACCAATTTGGGGGTGTCATTTACTTTATGTTGACACTTGCAGTGGTTTGCAGAGCACAGTGTGGAACTGCCTGCGATTCTGATGAACCGCACAGAAATCGCTGCGGTTCCCACACTGCATCAGTGTGAACCGGTCTAAAGGAGGGTTATAACCCATCAGATTTTTTTTTTGCCATCTGTATCCGATTGTGGATATTTCCCTTCACTTCCTATATAGCCACAGGAAGTGAGAGGAAGTTACTGCCAATTAAGGGAATTCCTTGGGGACCCCCAGGTCACCAGAACTAGTGTCCCTATTGGAAGATTTTGTCTATATACCACCTTTCTGGGGACAACCCAAAATATGGGATTTTCTTTTATTTTCACTTTCAATGATTATGGTTAACAGGACAAATTGAGAGGGTGAATCTCCCTAACGGGGGACACAGACAGCAATAATAACTGATGGGGGTTCTAATCCCTCTCAACTCTATCTAAAACTATCTAAAACTTAAAAAAAAAATAAAAAGTTTTTCCTTTAGTTCTACTTAAAGATTAAATTTCTTCTAAAGGCAGCCTGCATCTGTATACATAAACTGCGGAAGGGATGGCCTGGATTGGAGCTCATTGGAATAAAAAAAAGAGCAAGTTTGGGTAGAGATAAGTTTGTAGGACACCCAACCTCATCTCTACTCATTATAGTATGCAATAACCCTCAACTTTGCTTTGGCCTGTAGAACCCCTGGAAACCAGGACACTCTTGGGGAGTTAACAAAGCTTGATACATGGGAAAAAAATGCGGCGATTTCTATAGGCACGCTTATTTGCTGTTTTACGTGCCAAATAAGTGTTGAATGCCAATTTGTGAATTTGTTGCATGCCAGAGGTGCTTTGTCCGTCCACACACACCCCACTCTCCTCTCCTTGTTGCAGTGCTGCTCCCCCCGCCCGCCTACAATATTTACACCACTCTGATTTACAATCATTTTTTAACTTAGAATATTGGTGAAGGTGCTTTATTAGTTTGGTGCATACTATCAGAATGGAAACTGTACATATCACTTTTACAGTGATAGAGCACAGTTGTCACAACAACACAATAGAATTTGTGTAATGGCATTGTTGATTTGGCCCATGAAAAATGCACCAATTTTTACACTAAAAACAACATATTTCCCTTTGTTAATCCCCCACTATTTACAGAGCCTTGGATTCTTAGTGAGCTAATCTACACCCTCTTCTGATCTAAATTCCACTCCTCACTGTCCAGGAATATAGTACTAGTCTCAGTGGTTGGGCTTAGTAATGAGTCACTGAAACGTTAGTGTCCTATGTATAGTTCATGCCTGTGATCGCATGGTCCACAGAAAACTGTCAGATTTTGATACAGATTTTTAATTTGCTCACATGACAGATCTACTAATCATAACATTGTATGAAAACTCAGAACATATACTGTATATGCTCATATGCATTTACAGAAGCTGATCTGTAAAAGAAATACAGTAAAACCTTTGTTTGAGAGTAACTTGGTTTGAGAGTGTTTTGCAAGACTAGCAAAATTTCTTTATAAATATTGACTTGATAAACAAGCGTTGTCTTGATATACAATTAGCATCATGTCACAAGTGAATATATAAGAGGAGAGGCGCCTCTAAGTGTAGCAATATGGCTACATTTAATATAAGTACAATATTTAGAAACTCCCATGATTGATGATTAAAAGAACTACACCTAAGTATGCAGGCATCCGGGGTAAAGCTGTCCACATAAACCATCCTCGTCCTCCCTTCCACACTGCGCTCCTCAAGCTCCCCAAGCCTCACTCTCAGATCACTCTACTGCAGGGTAGTCTTCCCGGTCACCATTGCAGATTGACAGCGGTGAGAGCCTGAACGGAGAATGGTCTATGTGAACAGCTTTTTCCCAGATGCCTGCATACTTGTGCGTCTTTTAATCATCAACCATGTGATTTGCTAAATGTTGTACCTTCATTAAATGTAACCATCTTGCTACACTTAGAGGCTCCTCTCTTCTCTTTTATATTATGTAGCTCCTGTTGGATTTGGCTTCTAATCCCTTTGTGAAGGCTGCTATTTGTGGATGGACATTTTATGGTTACATAACCTATCACATTACTATAATCTTTTTATATGGACTATAAGCTAAAAGACCTATGACTATATGGTTGTGGGACGAATTATCTGAGTTTCCATTATTTCCTATGGGGAAATTCGCTTTGATATACAAATGCTTTGGATTACAAGCATGTTTCCAGAATGAATTATGCTCGCAATCCAAGGGTTTTACTGTATAGAGTAAAATTGACGCAAAATGTGTGTTAATGGTAAAGAGAGCAACATACATCATTGATCTATTCATGTAGCTATCACAGAACCATGACATTTTTGTATTTTTTTTTTTTTTTTTTATCTGCAAGGAGCATTGAATTCATATGCTACTTTACTGCCACCCAGTGGTTGTTTACTGGCATTGCTACAAACAACCAAAATTGTCATTAAATATGAAAAATAATGCACGCTGAAAATGAAATCGCCAGTGAAGGCATAAATGGGCTTTTGTATCAGCCCAGTCATGTTCTCCCTTTCTTTTAAACAAAGTGGGGTTATTTATATAAATGAGGAGTGCGTAGTACATGGCAACTTTGCTAGAAGTTAGCAGTTCTTTCTTTAGTTCAGGTTAGAAGCTGAAAGAAGACATCTAATTGGTCGTTAAAGAATTCCTCTATTATATCTTTTGTCCAGTTTAGATTTTTCTGTTCCATGATGTTTGTATGTTATGTGTTTAGTGGTTAATAAATGTTTCTACTGTTCCTTTGGTCACATGAAAGTTGCATGTCCTTATGTTGGGTTATTGGTACACGACGCACTGCTGTGTGTGTATATCTGCATGAGATGTGCATGGCACCTAGATGTGTTGAGTGGATGTATGAGTAACCCATTGTTGGTTGTATATGCATGCTTTACTAATCTGTGTTGTTACATCTATCCCTCTCTATTCAGAGCATGCTGTCACGGTCCTTTAATTCCACTTACACTGCATCTAGCAGCTCTGTGTATGACAGCTCTAGAGATCTGCATGGCAGCCAAGGCAGTGTTGCCTTGAGTGTTGCTGACAGAAGAGGTTCTGGTGTTCACATACTTCGTGTGAGTACTTAACGTACCTGTCTTAGGATAATAATCAAACTGCAATACAATCTGGAAAGAACTGTTCTAATTGGAAATTCTAAACCTAATCTGTATAACTGATTTAATATTGAATTCATAATCTACTAAAGTGCATTGATATGAGCAGATGTGTTTCATAGTATAAGTCTGACTGTAAACAAGCCGATCTGTCACCAGTGACAGTTGACAGTGAGATTAATTCACGGGGACTTGTTGCAATTTTCCCCACTTCCTTTCTGCTTCATAACAGGGCAGATATTTGTCGTCAGGTTAGAAAATATTTGTGTGCAGTAACCAGCAGTTCTGAAGGTTCTAAAGGACCATTATTGCTCTAAGGCCAGCCATACACTTTTTCGAATCGCGGACGGTTCAGCAGGAACCATTAATGGGCAGACGGAATGCACCAAGTTGATCGATCAACTTGGGTACTTCCAGCCTGATTGAGTCACTTCTGATTATTGCCAAAGCCACTAGCGATAATCACTGGCTCCCCTTGCCAGGAGAAGGCAATGGCTGAATTCCCCTGTCAGCACTGCCTGTGTTGATGGGGGAATTGTGCGAATTTCTTTCCTGCAATCCTTGCTTGCAGGAAAGAAATTTGCATTGTGTATGGCCTGCCTTTAGAAAGCTGAGCATGACCTGACCTAATCCCCTTGGGCAATGTAGGCAACAATAATCAAATTCAGTAATTCAGGAGCAAGTTAATCCAGTTGGGAGTAGCAGTTATAATTTACAGTGTACCTATGGGCAAAATTTTAAATTACATCTACGTTGTAGTCTGTTGGCAGCATTAATGCAGTAAGTGGGTTTTGTTTTTCTCAGTACCTCGTAGAGCTTTATTAAATGTCAGAGCTATTATTTGTCCACTTTCTGCAACAGGTCAAGCTGTTCTGCAATTGTCACAGGGTTAGAGAAAACCCATATTATTACATCAGGGATGCTTACAATGGTCAGCTTTTAGTCATATGGGTTAACCATATGATTATTAAAAAAAAAAATATATATATATATATATATATATATATATATTAAATAACTATAAATAATTATAACAAATAATAATATAATAATAAAAATGATTCAATAATGTAATCAAATCAAAAACACTGAAATATGCAGAATTGTCGTTGTCGCTACTTTTAGTGTTTGATGACGAATTTCCCCACAAATTACTATCGCTCAATTCTGCGAGTGATTCTAATTTATTATCGCTGTTTTCTAGCTGGTCTATAACCACTTTTGATGTAAACGGACATTTTTTGTTTGCTATGGACAATTTCCTGTTTCCAGGCATAAAGAACAGTATTTATAATATAAAACTGCATGCAGGACACTGGACAAACCACTAAGGACAAAGGGGATGTGTAATTATTTGATACAGTACTGTAATCTGTAAGATTACAGTATACTGTATCTATACTGTTTTTTTTACTTTTTGAATTTGGCGCTGAACTCCGTCCCCGTGCGTCGCACTCGCAACACTCGCAGGGAACGAAGCTCTGTGCTGTCACAGATCGAGCGAGACACGGTGGTTCACTGATCACAGCGGGGAGACATCGCTGGATCTAGGGGACAAGGTAAGTAAACCCCCTACATGGATCCAGCGATGCGATCCCGAGTCTGGCTCGGGAATACCGCTTATGGTAATTAAATCTCACCCCGAGCCAGACTCGGGAATACTGCCAGGGAGGTTAAAGCTTAATAAGAAAAACTTGCTGTAACTTTTTGAAAAGTATTAACTGGAGCTTGGTGTTAATTTGCTTTCCATTTAAAACTACCTATCCCTCTAAGGCTAGCTTTATCTGCATAGATTGCTCTTGAGAAATTATGCAATTCCCCTATCCATAGTAAATGGAAGACTCTCCCCTGCCTGAAACCTGTAGCAGTCGGATTACCTTTATTGCCCCTTTCACACTGGTGGAGTCCTCCAGCGAATCCGCCCACTCTGCAGGGGACCCCTCTACTGATCCACGCTGAGCAGGTGGATGACAGGTCCATGTCTGCTCTGCTGATGCAGAGTGGTCAGTTGGACGGAAACGGCTGTCAACTGTTTCTGTCCAACTGTCATCTTGTTTGATTCACTGGATAGATGGGGAATGGATCCTCATCTGCCTGTTTTTAGCAGACAGGATCGACACGATGGATGGTCCGACCGCAACCACCTGAAAAACTGACAGGCAGACCCAATTGATCAGTCAGTGTGAAAGTGGCCTGACAGTGATTGCATCTGATACCATGCAGCAGCAGTTTACTGACAATCTTCCACCCAGCTTTCAAGCTACATTTTACAAGCTGGGTGGTGCTGACAAGGCCGCTCACCGCTTAAATTTTGTCTGATTTCAATACAGTTTCGAGCTGTGTATGGCCAGTTTAAGACTGTGTTGTCACCCTGGTAAAGTAAGTGATAAAATAACTGATTTATTTGCAGCATCAATGGGTAGTAAAATTAGGTGGGGGGTCAGAACTAAAGAAAAAAAATTGTAAATGCTAGTGACGGACTGCAACATAAATGTAATCTTTGATTTTTTCACTTCATTAAACTTTAACAGTTAATTCAAGCTGTCACATATCACAGTCATACAAGTCTGTCCAAGCTTTATTTCATGAAAAGTAAAGATTTGCATAGGATTATTTGAGATTTCTGGAGACGAGTGTTACCCCACTTAGATAAAAGCCAGCCACATCTTCAGGCGTTGGGAAGTTCCCGACACCACTATACGAGGTTAGTTAAACTTCACTCATCATAGGGGAAGATGAAGGTCATTCAAACAAGCTGAGGGACATGAACTTTCACCAGCATCAATTAGAAAAAGGCATCAGAAGCATATTTTTAGGAACACTGGGAAATTGTTTCCTTGGGATTTGTGCACTGATCACCCATCATTTTCAAGTAGAGATGAAAGCGGCGTGCCTTTTCTCTTCATCCTTCCTAAAACTTGGAGGAATGAAAGAGTTCTTAGTTGGTTCCTGTGACTTTCCAGCTAGTACTTTAGCTAGAAAAACAACACAGATGTAGCGCTCACATGAGAGAACACTCTTATTGGATAAAAGTGGAATCCTTCACTGGATGCTCAGGCTCGAATGGCATCCAGCAATTAAGTAGACATCTCCAATAAAAATGTAGCCGGAAACTCCAGATCCTATTAGAAAATCTGATGCACAGGTACTGTGAACAATGCTGAAACGCATCAGTGTTTTTTAATATTGACTTTGCATGTAGCAATAAATATTTTCTAATGTCATCTAGAGTTGCTGGCTACATTTTTCTTGGAGCTGTAATAGCTAATACACTTTTTTAGATAGTCAAGCAATGGAAGGTTATATCTCAATAGCCGTACAGATCTCTATTCAGATAGCTAGGGAGCATGCACCTTTACTGACAATACATGAACAGTTAGACATCAGTTGTTATTAATATAACTATTACTGATCTACAAAGTGCTGTCTTCTTCCTTGGCATTTTTTAAGGTAGGTTGTCTCAACCTTTTTCATTTTGGAGGACCCTTTAAAATGCTCTTCAAGTCTTGGGGAAGACTAACTAGCAGTATACTCAGATAGAACAAACTGGTATCCTGTAACATTAGTGTAGAGTAGAAAAGAGCCCTTACATTGTTTAATGGAAAATGTTCCCCTTGCATTGATGGTCTTGGTGGCAGATCATTCTACTCACTGCTCAAGGAAGTAACAGCAACCTTGGGAGGAACCCTTGTTAAAGGCTGGTCTAAACAAATTGATGCATACAACAGTGAATAATATAGATAATGCAAATGCTGTGACAGAAACCATATAACTCTATGGTTAATCATACACAACAAATGAAGGCTACAGTAGGAGACTGAGTTATAGATTTTTAGACATGCTGGCTCCTAGGATTTACCAGTCCTAAGCTTCTAAGCAAATAATGGTCATAGACACATCACTAAAGTGGTTTATAGTAGAAGATTAAGTTTCAGAAGCTTGAAGAGACGTCCTGGATAGAAGTAGTACAGTATATACAATGTCTCACAAAAGTGAGTACACTCCTCACATTTTTGTAAATATTTTATATCTTTTTATGTGACAACGCTAAAGAAATGTCACTTGGCTACATGTGTAAATTTGCTGTCCCCTCAAAATAACTCAACACACAGCCATTAATGTCTAAACCGCTGGAAACAAAAGTGAGTAACCCCTAAGTGAAAATGTCCAAATTGGGACCAATTTGCCATTTTCTCTCCCTGATGTCATGTGACTTGTTAGTGTTCCAAGGTCTCGAGTGTGAATGGGGAACAGGTGTGTTAAATTTGTTTATCGCTCTTACTCTCTCATACTGGTCACTGGAAGTTCAACATGGCACCTCATGGCAAAGAACTCTCTGAGGATCTAAAAAAAGAATTGTTGCTCTACATAAAGATGGCCTATGCTATAAGGTCAGGACCCTGATACTAGCTGCAGCATGCTGGCCAAGGAAATACAGCAATTTAACAGGACAGGTTCCACTCAGAACATGTGCTTCCATTGTCAACCAAAGAAGTTGAGTGCACATGCTCAGTATCATATCCAGAGGTTGTCTTTGGGAAATAGACTTATGAGTGCTGCCAGCATTGCTGCAGAGGTTGAAGGGGTGGGGGAGTCAGCCTGTCAATGCTCAGACCATATACTGCATCAAATTGGTCTGCATGGCTGTTATCCCAGAAGGAAGCCTCTTCTAAAGATGATGCCCAAGAAAGCCCCAAACAGTTTGCTAAAGACAAGCAGACTAAGGACATGGATTACTGGAAACATGTCTTGTGGTCTGAGACCAAGATAAACTTATTTGGTTCATATGTCAAGCAAGTGTGTGGCGGCAACCAGATGAGGAGTACAAATACAAGTGTGTCTTGCCTACAGTCAAGCATGGTGGTGGGAGTGTCATGGTCTGAGGCTGCATGAGTGCTGCCGGCACTGGGTAGATACAGTTCATTGAGGGAACCATGAATGCCAGCATGTACTGGGACATACTGAAGCAGAACATGATCCCCTCCCTTCGGAGACTGGGCCGCAGGGCAGTATTCCAAAATAACGACCCCAAATACACCTCCAAGATGACCACTGCCTTGCTTAAAAAGCTGAGGGTAAAGGTGATGGGCTGGCCAAGCAAGTCTCCAGACCTAAACCCTATTGAGCATCTGTGGGGCATCCTCAAATGGAAGATGGAGGAGTGCAAGATCTCTAACATCCACCAGCTCCATGATGTTGTCTTGGAGGAGTGGAAGAGGACTCCAGTGGCAACCTGTGAAGCTCTGGTGAACACCATGCCCAAGAGGGTTAAGGCAGTGCTGGAAAATGATGGCCAGGCCCGGACTGGCCATAGGACAGACTGGGCATTTTCCCGGTGGGCCAGAGCTGCCCACTCCGTGGCCTGTTGATGATCAAGCCGCACAGCGGGAGGTAAGCAGTGACCTCGACTGGGTTAACACATGCCACGGCCGCCATGCCTGTGTCTTCTCCGGCGGAACTAGTGGCAGCATGGGCTGAGCTGTGTGTCTCTCTCGTACACAAATCAGCCTCAAAGCAGAAACTGACAGTTCCGCTCTCTCCGCTGCTACGGACTGCTCCTCCTCATCCATCCATGGGTGTCCTCACAGTGGGACAAGGGGGGGGGAGAGCTGCCAGGATATTTCCCCTGCTCGCCCCCCCCCCCCCTTTCACATGTTGGCAGCACAGGAAAAGAGAAAGCTTCCTGCCTGTACTTCCCTCCCAATTGGCCACAGCGGAGGGCCAATCAGAAGAAACTAGAGGGGCATTATGGGAAATTTAGTCCTGGAGATTGGTGGCCCAATTGTTCTCAGCAGGAAGCAGGCTACAGTCCCCAGCAGGCACTCTGCTGGAGGAGGGGAAGAGAAAACCCAGAAACGAGCTAAGGTGTGCTACACTGTAGCAACTACTACAGGAGACATGGAAAAAGAGTGGACTGTGCTGGGGAACTAATAGCCCCAGCACCACCAGAGAGAGCCACGCTGTACCCGCCCCACCAGAGAGAGCCACGCTGTACCCGCCCCACCAGAGAGAGCCACGCTGTACCCGCCCCACCAGAGAGAGCCACGCTGTACCCGCCCCACCAGAGAGAGCCACGCTGTACCCGCCCCACCAGAGAGAGCCACGCTGTACCCGCCCCACCAGAGAGAGCCACGCTGTACCCGCCCCACCAGAGAGAGCCACGCTGTACCCGCCCCACCAGAGAGAGCCACGCTGTACCCGCCCCACCAGAGAGAGCCACGCTGTACCCGCCCCACCAGAGAGAGCCACGCTGTACCCGCCCCACCAGAGAGAGCCACGCTGTACCCGCCCCACCAGAGAGAGCCACGCTGTACCCGCCCCACCAGAGAGAGCCACGCTGTACCCGCCCCACCAGAGAGAGCCACGCTGTACCCACCCCACCAGAGAGAGCCAGCCGCGCTGTCAAGCACCACCAGAGAGAGCCGCGCGCTGTTCAGCACCACCAGAGAGAGCAGGTCAGTGTCACTGGGCAGTGTGAGCACAATAGGAGACAGACAGTACATTGTATGGCCACAATAGGACTAGGACACTGTAATATAAAGGGGTGCTGTAGTCATTGTAGTGCCCCTTTACAGTGCAGCCCCCTTTATACCACAGTGTCCCTGCACATTACAGTGTGGAGGACTGACACCAGCCACCCCCGTGAATGTTTAGAGATTGGGTCCTACACTATCCATAGACTGGGAGATCCTGCTTCTCTAAACCATGGGAGCAATACACTCCTCCAGGTGGGAGAACTAGAGGTCTCCACCCATGACACAGGTGGACACTAATGAGTGTTTCTTATTTCTTCAGTGTTGTCACATTAAAAAATACAGTAAAATAATTACAAAAATGTGAGGGAGTGTACTCACTTTTGTGAGATACTGTATGACTATTTATCTGCTCATTGGTAAAGTAAAAGCTGCAATGATTAAGCATACCGTACTTCTAATCCTAATATTTACCTAAAATCCTCTGCTTGTGCATGCAGTGAGTTTTGTTACCGCTTGTGCTTTTTGTGTATAACTTTACTGTCTGCTCCACTTGGATTTAAGCTGACCATACGTGATTCCAGTGGGTTATACAAAAAAAATAAAAAATGTGCTGATTCCCCCATCCACACATTTGAAGTGGGTGGGGAAGTCCTTCTCGTTATGGTATTGACAGCGGGGAGCCTTCCCTGCCATCAGAATACAATGATTGTGTTGCCGTCTATAGCTGGCAACACTGATTGTTTAAGGAAAACCCCAACTGGCTGGTTATGTCAATAGATCAACTTGTGTACAACACCACGTACTTGCCCATACATCTATCAAAATTCTGCCAGTCCCTGTTGGACTGACTGAATTTCAATTCGTGTATGGGGTCAGGCACAAGGCTATGTTAGATTAAGACTAATCACACGCACATGAGAGATTCCTTCATACACCATAAACAGCGTAGATTAAGGAATTTTCCCTGCCGGCAATTGTATTCAGACAGCCAACATCCGAGTCTATAACTTTCCACTTGGCTTCTCTGATAAAAGTAAATTGAAAAATGTACTTTTGTCAGAAAGGGGTGCTGATGGCCCCCCCCCCACAGCTCGAATTATGGACTGTTCAGCTGGAATCGGCAGAAATTTGAGCCATCTATGCAAACCTTCTCACTGTAACATACCAGCGCCAATTAAGGCAATCAAGATGGTGGATATTGCCCACATCACTCCTCCAACCCCAATAGTTGTGAGCTGTGAGCACCAACACTCAGCTAAAGCCGGCCATTGATGGTTCGAATCTCAGCCAGTTCAGGAGGTACCAGCTAAGATTCGAACCATGTATGGGCAGGCTGAATGTGCCCAAGTTGATCAATCTATCAACTTGGGTGCAACTAGCCTGCTGGATTTTACATGTGATTATTGCTAGTGGCTGTTAAAGGAAAGAAATTATACGGCCAGCTTAAGCGGAGTGTTTGTGTGCAGTGCTAAAGGACAGAGTTGGATCATATCTATATAACCTCTACCCTTTGAGGTCTAAGGTGAGCTTTACTCTACTGCTTTCTCCAATTAGTCATGTTTGCTAGTGCAATAATCGGATTATATGAGATGTGGAAGCTTATTGATTATATTATTATTATTTTTTTATTATATGACCACAGCGGCTTGAATTCGATGGCTTTGTGTTACTGCACTTTATACTGCCTTGTTTAATAAACCATTACCATATTAACACAATACGCTTTATATTACCTTGGTAAATTACTTTAACTATTTCTTTGTAAAGCAAGCCATTACGGAATGCTGCAAATTAAACAAAATTAAACATTTTTATATGTGATGATAAACCTTAAAATGTGTGTAGTCATTGCAAAAACAGCTGCACCTATGTAAATCTCCTTCTTATAATTACTGTACACTGTATCAGAGCTGTTGCCGATGGACAGTGAACTAAGCCATCTTAGCAGCATCAGTATTCTATAATATTTCTGAATTAATCCTCTTAGTGACAGTGGCAAAAGGGGGTGAAAAGGTTAACTAGCGGCAATCAGGGGGTTAAAACCATTATTGGGTAGTATATCAGGGTACCTAGCGCTATAAAAACCTGGCGGTGAACCTAAAAAAATAACTAGCTACCTAGCGACAGTAGCGACACTAATGCAGCGATCAGAAAAATGATCGCTTAGTGACACTGGCAAAAGGGGGTGAAAGGGTTAACTCTAGGGGCAATCAGGGGGTTAAATCTTTATTGGGGGGTGATAGGGGGCTACCCTGGATCTAACACTAACTGCCCTGACAGTTTTTACTGTCACAACTGACACTGAATACAGTGATCAGTAAAGAAATGATCACTGCAATCAGTGACACTGTGACTGGGGGGGAGGGGGGGATCGGGGGGGGGGGGCTTTGTGTGCCTGTGTGTACCTACATGTCAGTGTAGTGTTGGTGCACACTTACTATTAGTCTTCTCCTCGTAGTCCAGTCAAAAAGACCGCCCCGAGGAGAATGACATCACTTCCTCCTTCCTGTGTAAACAATACACAGTGGTAGGAAGTTCGTCATTGGCCAGGAGCGATCCAGAGGGGGTGGCCAGAAACCAACGGCCATCCCCTCATCACGGATCGCTGCTGGAGGGAAACGGACCGCCGTATCCAGCGGGAGGGGGTCCGATCGGACCCCCCACCCGCTGGAAGGCAGGCAAGTACATGTACGTGCTTGTGCCTGCCTGTGCCATTGTGATGACGTACAATGGCAATACGGCGGTCCTTAAGTGGTTAATGACTTCCCCTACTGAAAATTCTATTTCCCCGATACCATACTGGTATCGATGCTTTCAATTACTTTTAACATGTTTGTAGATCAGATGTTCTGAATTCACTTGCTGTATTCTTGAGCTAGGTCAGTGATTCCAAGTATTGAAGTTTAAAAAAAAACAGTCGGGAAATTGGCATTTCTCTTATGACAGCACAGCTTGAAGCGAACCATAGACAGATGGAATCTCAGCCAGTTCAGCAGGAATCAGCTGAGATTCGAACCATGTATGGCAGGCTGATTGTATCTATACCGACTGTTTTGATGGGTCAAGTGATTTTCTTTCCTGCAACAAAAGAAAATTGCTTTGTCTATGGCCAACTTTACAGGGATATGCAACAAGTGGCATGCAATCAAGTTGGGCTCAGGCTGGCTTCTTTAAAGGTTTCAGATCTCCTTTAGAAAGGTTTCCCCACCATAGTTTCTGGCTTTGTTCTTGCACTCTTGATAGTCTCATCCAGTCGAAAACTGGCACCCTCTTGTATTGTCTGTAGTTGTTTGGATCCTGAAGCATAGAGATCTTACCAGAAAAGTCCATGAGAAACATAAGAAACCATTAGCTGATTTATGTCACTAGCATCCACCAAAACTGATATAAGTTTTGCGTATGCTACGGTTTTTTAAATGCTGTTTATTTGTAATGAAACTACATGCATTTCTTGTTATTTTTCAGGCTTCTTTTTAAGTAACTCAATTGTTTTACCTAATATATTTCTGATGCTGATGGTCTAATCTCTTTAACATCTAATCCATAATCCATTTCAGCATAACATAAAGAAAATGTAATCCTTTTTAAAAAAGAGCTCTAGCCCAAACTTGAAGTACTAGGACAAGAAATTATTGCAGCATAATTGTAAGGCAGCATCGGGGTTCTGAGGGCCAAATGTTGCTCACAAGCTATTGGTTGTGACCCCTCATATACAGTATTCCGTATGTAATATTTTTTCTGTTTGCTGACAGCACCCGACCACTGGCAGCACAGGGGAACCTGCACAGGACGATGTATTTGGGCCCGGACAGCAAAATTATGCAACCTTGCTTCACAAGGAGAATTCTACTGATGGTGGAAAAAAGGTAACCAACACACTATATGTTGCTTCAATTGCATTATTTCATTAGTTTTAATTCTCCTGGAGTTCATGTTACTGTGAATAGTACTCCACATTTTAAATGACAAGCCACAGGGACAACATACAAAGATGGATACAGAGCTATTATGCAGTGTAAATCAGACTGTGGCTATCAAAGTATTTTCTTTGTGTTTGAAAAGATATTTACAACATGTGCACATGAATGTGCAATGTATGTACTACTGCAACAAATTTTGTTTTAACTATGCAAACATCATAGATCTGCTAAGATATCATTTTCGAACTGTTTAAATATTTTGGCCACTAGAGGGGAGGACTTAGGAAAGAAAGCTTCACAACTGTTCATACATTGCACTTTATCCATTTTATGACAATGGTTATATTAATAATGATAGAGCAGTCTTGCATAGCCACAAGAGAGAGTTTATTAGTCACCACCTTGAGGTGTTTGAAATTGTAAAATTGTTTTACAGATGCATATGAGCAATGGACAGATGTGCCCACCATCAAGAGCTCAGAGCAACTATAGCCAGCTCCATCATCACTCTGCCCAGCCATCAATGGTAAGATTTCCACTCTATTGAAGCTGCCAGCAACCTCCCATATTTTTTCTCAGTATTAGCATTTAGAGTTATTTTGAGTTTGACATCATTTATTTCTGAAAACAATTTACAAATGATAATGTACAGCGCAGTCCAAAAATAACCCAGCCCTCAATCCAGCTAGTCAGCACAATACTAGATAATTTGCATTTACATGCAAAACCACACTAGCAAGACAAAAGGAAAAAATTGTCCACACACCACCACGGAGCGGAAGCACATAAAATCCTTTATTGTCACCATAGCCAGGCAAACATAACAGGACCAAATGTTGAAGCTTTTAAACACATGGACTCGTGTTTAATCATAGGTTGGTTATGATTAAGCATGAGATGTCCGTGTGAATTGCCACGGCAACATTTGGTCCTGTTCTGTCTGTCAGGCTATGGTGACAACAAAGGATTTTATCTGCTTCAGCTCTGCGGTGGTGTGCGGCCAATTTTTTCCTTTTGCCTTTAAAGTTTGCGGTGGAGAGCCGAGGCAGGCACCTACACCAGATTGCGATTCATCACTCACCGGAGCAGTATGCACACTTAAAGCTCTCCTCTCTTCCTTGAGCGGTATGCACACTTAAAATGGTTGTAAACCCTTACAAACCACTTTGACCTACAGGTAAGCCTAGATTAAGGCTTACCTGTAGGTCCAAGAAATATCTCCCAAACCTATATGGTTTAGGAGATATTTGCCCGAAGACGGGCACCGCTGTCTACGGCGCATGCGCCTTAGACAGCGGTGTGCAGACGCACTGAGCGTGGCATCCTCGATGACGAAGATGCCGCACGTCTCGGCTCCCGTGCGCATGCGTGGTAGTGACGTCATCGCGGCTTCGCCGAATGACAGAGGCGGGGCTGCGAGACCCCACCGAGAAGATGGATGCGCCGAACTACAGGGGACAGCGGTGACTTCGCTGGCTCCTGTGTCAGGTAAGTGACACATAATGGGCTACTATGCGATGCATAGTAGT